>NC_051154.1:416362234-416432007 GCF_013339745.2 Dermacentor silvarum
TGCTGCGCCTTCAGTCAAGCCGTTTACAACAGCGAAACATGCGCCGATATCGACAGTGAAGCTTGCATGCTTCCAATTCAATCCCGGAGATGCCGTGATTACAAGTGATTACGGGTTCCTGACGTCATGGATTCACTCCCTATAAAGACAAGCACCTACAGATGGACCTTGCCAGGGGCAGGCGAAAGCGCAGGGCGCACATCGCTGAGCTATGCAGTCGTCATGCTTCTTGTACACGCTTTGCATTCTGTCATCCGCCAGCGCTCCTTCGCTGCGCCTTCAGGTCAAGCCGTTACAACAGCGGACCACAGCGATACATCGAAACCGTGAAAGCTGCATGCTTCCTTCAATCCAGCGAATGAGGCCAGTGAGTACAAATCTTGGGTTCCTGACGTCAACGGATTCAACTCCTATAAAGACAGCACCATACGATAGACTTGCCAGTGGGCACGGCGAAGCGCAGGGCGCACATCGCTGACTATGCGTCTCATTACTTCTTGTACTGGCTTTGTTCCTGTCATCCCGCCAGCTCCCTTGCTGCGCCTTCAGTCAAACCGTTTACAACAGCGACAACATGCGATATCGACCGTGAAGCTGCATGCTTCCAATTTCATCCACGGATGATGCAGTGATTACAAGTCACGGGTTCCTGACGTCAACGGATTCAACTCCTATAAAGACAGCACCACACGATAGACTTGCCAGTGGGCACGGCGAAAGCGCAGGGCGCACATCGCTGACTATGCGTCTCATTCTTCTTGTACTGGCTTTGCTCCTGTCATCCGCCAGCTCCCTTGCTGCGCCTTCAGTCAAACCGTTTACAACAGCGACAACATGCGATATCGACCGTGAAGCTGCATGCTTCCTTCCATCCACGGATGATGCAGTGATTACAATTCACGGGTTCCTGACGTCAACGGATTCAACTCCTATAAAGACAGCACCACACGATAGACTTGCCAGTGGGCACGGTGAAAGCGCAAGGCGCACATCGCTGACTATGCGTCTCATACTTCTTGTACTGGCTTTGTTCCTGTCATCCGCCAGCTCCCTTGCTGCGCCTTCAGTCAAACCGTTTACAACAGCGACAACATGCGATATCGACCGTGAAGCTGCATGCTTCCTTCCATCCACGGATGATGCAGTGATTACAAGTCACGGGTTCCTGACGTCAACGGATTCAACTCCTATAAAGACAGCACCACACTATAGACTTGCCAGTGGGCACGGTGAAAGCGCAAGGCGCACATCGCTGACTATGCGTCTCATACTTCTTGTACTGGCTTTGTTCCTGTCACCCGCCAGCTCCCTTGCTGCGCCTTCAGTCAAACCGTTTACAACAGCGACAACATGCGATATCGACCGTGAAGCTGCATGCTTCCATTCCATCCACGGATGATGCAGTGATTACAAGTCACGGGTTCCTGACGTCAACGGATTCAACTCCTATAAAGACAGCACCACACGATAGACTTGCCAGTGGGCACGGCGAAAGCGCAGGGCGCACATCGCTGACTATGCGTCTCATTCTTCTTGTACTGGCTTTGCTCCTGTCATCCGCCAGCTCCCTTGCTGCGCCTTCAGTCAAACCGTTTACAACAGCGACAACATGCGATATCGACCGTGAAGCTGCATGCTTCCTTCCATCCACGGATGATGCAGTGATTACAAGTCACGGGTTCCTGACGTCAACGGATTCAACTCCTATAAAGACAGCACCACACTGTAGACTTGCCAGTGGGCACGGTGAAAGCGCAAGGCGCACATCGCTGACTATGCGTCTCATACTTCTTGTACTGGCTTTGTTCCTGTCACCCGCCAGCTCCCTTGCTGCGCCTTCAGTCAAACCGTTTACAACAGCGACAACATGCGATATCGACCGTGAGGCTGCATGCTTCCTTCCATCCACGGATGATGCAGTGATTACAAGTCACGGGTTCCTGACGTCAACGGATTCAACTCCTATAAAGACAGCACCACACGATAGACTTGCCAGTGGGCACGGTGAAAGCGCAAGGCGCACATCGCTGACTATGCGTCTCATTCTTCTTGCACTGGCTTTGCTCCTGTCATCCATCAGCTCCCTTGCTGCGCCTTCAGTCAAACCGTTTACAACAGCGACAACATGCGATATCGACCGTGAGGCTGCATGCTTCCTTCCATCCACGGATGATGCAGTGATTACAAGTCACGGGTTCTGGACGTCAACGGATTCAACTCCTATAAAGACAGCACCACACGATAGACTTGCCAGTGGGCACGGTGAAAGCGCAAGGCGCACATCGCTGACTATGCGTCTCATACTTCTTGTACTGGCTTTGTTCCTGTCACCCGCCAGCTCCCTTGCTGCGCCTTCAGTCAAACCGTTTACAACAGCGACAACATGCGATATCGACCGTGAGGCTGCATGCTTCCTTCCATCCACGGATGATGCAGTGATTACAAGTCACGGGTTCCTGACGTCAACGGATTCAACTCCTATAAAGACAGCACCACATGATAAACTTGCCAGTGGGCACGGTGAAAGCGCAAGGCGCACATCGCTGACTATGCGTCTCATACTTCTTGTACTGGCTTTGTTCCTGTCACCCGCCAGCTCCCTTGCTGCGCCTTCAGTCAAACCGTTTACAACAGCGACAACATGCGATATCGACCGTGAAGCTGCATGCTTCCAATTCCATCCACGGATGATGCAGTGATTACAAGTCACGGGTTCCTGACGTCAACGGATTCAACTCCTATAAAGACAGCACCACACGATAAACTTGCCAGTGGGCACGGTGAAAGCGCAGGGCGCACATCGCTGACTATGCGTCTCATTCTTCTTGTACTGGCTTTGCTCCTGTCATCCGCCAGCTCCCTTGCTGCGCCTTCAGTCAAACCGTTTACAACAGCGACAACATGCGATATCGACCGTGAAGCTGCATGCTTCCTTCCATCCACGGATGATGCAGTGATTACAAGTCACGGGTTCCTGACGTCAACGGATTCAACTCCTATAAAGACAGCACCACACGATAGACTTGCCAGTGGGCACGGTGAAAGCGCAAGGCGCACATCGCTGACTATGCGTCTCATTCTTCTTGTACTGGCTTTGCTCCTGTCATCCGCCAGCTCCCTTGCTGCGCCTTCAGTCAAACCGTTTACAACAGCGACAACATGCGATATCGACCGTGAAGCTGCATGCTTCCTTCCATCCACGGATGATGCAGTGATTACAAGTCACGGGTTCCTGACGTCAACGGATTCAACTCCTATAAAGACAGCACCACACGATAGACTTGCCAGTGGGCACGGTGAAAGCGCAAGGCGCACATCGCTGACTATGCGTCTCATACTTCTTGTACTGGCTTTGTTCCTGTCACCCGCCAGCTCCCTTGCTGCGCCTTCAGTCAAACCGTTTACAACAGCGACAACATGCGATATCGACCGTGAAGCTGCATGCTTCCTTCCATCCACGGATGATGCAGTGATTACAAGTCACGGGTTCCTGACGTCAACGGATTCAACTCCTATAAAGACAGCACCACACGATAGACTTGCCAGTGGGCACGGTGAAAGCGCAAGGCGCACATCGCTGACTATGCGTCTCATTCTTCTTGTACTGGCTTTGTTCCTGTCACCCGCCAGCTCCCTTGCTGCGCCTTCAGTCAAACCGTTTACAACAGCGACAACATGCGATATCGACCGTGAAGCTGCATGCTTCCTTCCATCCACGGATGATGCAGTGATTACAAGTCACGGGTTCCTGACGTCAACGGATTCAACTCCTATAAAGACAGCACCACACGATAGACTTGCCAGTGGGCACGGCGAAAGCGCAGGGCGCACATCGCTGACTATGCGTCTCATTCTTCTTGTACTGGCTTTGTTCCTGTCATCCGCCAGCTCCCTTGCTGCGCCTTCAGTCAAACCGTTTACAACAGCGACAACATGCGATATCGACCGTGAAGCTGCATGCTTCCTTCCATCCACGGATGATGCAGTGATTACAAGTCACGGGTTCCTGACGTCAACGGATTCAACTCCTATAAAGACAGCACCACACGATAGACTTGCCAGTGGGCACGGTGAAAGCGCAAGGCGCACATCGCTGACTATGCGTCTCATACTTCTTGTACTGGCTTTGTTCCTGTCACCCGCCAGCTCCCTTGCTGCGCCTTCAGTCAAACCGTTTACAACAGCGACAACATGCGATATCGACCGTGAAGCTGCATGCTTCCTTCCATCCACGGATGATGCAGTGATTACAAGTCACGGGTTCCTGACGTCAACGGATTCAACTCCTATAAAGACAGCACCACACGATAGACTTGCCAGTGGGCACGGTGAAAGCGCAAGGCGCACATCGCTGACTATGCGTCTCATACTTCTTGTACTGGCTTTGTTCCTGTCACCCGCCAGCTCCCTTGCTGCGCCTTCAGTCAAACCGTTTACAACAGCGACAACATGCGATATCGACCGTGAAGCTGCATGCTTCCTTCCATCCACGGATGATGCAGTGATTACAAGTCACGGGTTCCTGACGTCAACGGATTCAACTCCTATAAAGACAGCACCACACGATAGACTTGCCAGTGGGCACGGTGAAAGCGCAAGGCGCACATCGCTGACTATGCGTCTCATACTTCTTGTACTGGCTTTGTTCCTGTCACCCGCCAGCTCCCTTGCTGCGCCTTCAGTCAAACCGTTTACAACAGCGACAACATGCGATATCGACCGTGAAGCTGCATGCTTCCTTCCATCCACGGATGATGCAGTGATTACAAGTCACGGGTTCCTGACGTCAACGGATTCAACTCCTATAAAGACAGCACCACACGATAGACTTGCCAGTGGGCACGGTGAAAGCGCAAGGGCGCACATCGCTGACTATGCGTCTCATACTTCTTGTACTGGCTTTGTTCCTGTCACCCGCCAGCTCCCTTGCTGCGCCTTCAGTCAAACCGTTTACAACAGCGACAACATGCGATATCGACCGTGAAGCTGCATGCTTCCTTCCATCCACGGATGATGCAGTGATTACAAGTCACGGGTTCCTGACGTCAACGGATTCAACTCCTATAAAGACAGCACCACACTATAGACTTGCCAGTGGGCACGGTGAAAGCGCAAGGCGCACATCGCTGACTATGCGTCTCATACTTCTTGTACTGGCTTTGTTCCTGTCACCCGCCAGCTCCCTTGCTGCGCCTTCAGTCAAACCGTTTACAACAGCGACAACATGCGATATCGACCGTGAAGCTGCATGCTTCCTTCCATCCACGGATGATGCAGTGATTACAATTCACGGGTTCCTGACGTCAACGGATTCAACTCCTATAAAGACAGCACCACACGATAAACTTGCCAGTGGGCACGGTGAAAGCGCAGGGCGCACATCGCTGACTATGCGTCTCATTCTTCTTGTACTGGCTTTGCTCCTGTCATCCGCCAGCTCCCTTGCTGCGCCTTCAGTCAAACCGTTTACAACAGCGACAACATGCGATATCGACCGTGAGCTGCATGCTTCCTTCCATCCACGGATGATGCAGTGATTACAAGTCACGGGTTCCTGACGTCAACGGATTCAACTCCTATAAAGACAGCACCACACGATAGACTTGCCAGTGGGCACGGTGAAAGCGCAAGGCGCACATCGCTGACTATGCGTCTCATACTTCTTGTACTGGCTTTGTTCCTGTCACCCGCCAGCTCCCTTGCTGCGCCTTCAGTCAAACCGTTTACAACAGCGACAACATGCGATATCGACCGTGAAGCTGCATGCTTCCTTCCATCCACGGATGATGCAGTGATTACAAGTCACGGGTTCCTGACGTCAACGGATTCAACTCCTATAAAGACAGCACCACATGATAAACTTGCCAGTGGGCACGGTGAAAGCGCAGGGCGCACATCGCTGACTATGCGTCTCATTCTTCTTGTACTGGCTTTGCTCCTGTCACCCGCCAGCTCCCTTGCTGCGCCTTCAGTCAAACCGTTTACAACAGCGACAACATGCGATATCGACCGTGAAGCTGCATGCTTCCTTCCATCCACGGATGATGCAGTGATTACAAGTCACGGGTTCCTGACGTCAACGGATTCAACTCCTATAAAGACAGCACCACACGATAGACTTGCCAGTGGGCACGGTGAAAGCGCAAGGCGCACATCGCTGACTATGCGTCTCATACTTCTTGTACTGGCTTTGTTCCTGTCACCCGCCAGCTCCCTTGCTGCGCCTTCAGTCAAACCGTTTACAACAGCGACAACATGCGATATCGACCGTGAAGCTGCATGCTTCCTTCCATCCACGGATGATGCAGTGATTACAAGTCACGGGTTCCTGACGTCAACGGATTCAACTCCTATAAAGACAGCACCACACGATAGACTTGCCAGTGGGCACGGTGAAAGCGCAAGGCGCACATCGCTGACTATGCGTCTCATACTTCTTGTACTGGCTTTGTTCCTGTCACCCGCCAGCTCCCTTGCTGCGCCTTCAGTCAAACCGCTTACAACAGCGACAACATGCGATATCGACCGTGAAGCTGCATGCTTCCTTCCATCCACGGATGATGCAGTGATTACAAGTCACGGGTTCCTGACGTCAACGGATTCAACTCCTATAAAGACAGCACCAGACGATAGACTTGCCAGTGGGCACGGTGAAAGCGCAGGGCGCACATCGCTGACTATGCGTCTCATACTTCTTGTACTGGCTTTGTTCCTGTCACCCGCCAGCTCCCTTGCTGCGCCTTCAGTCAAACCGTTTACAACAGCGACAACATGCGATATCGACCGTGAAGCTGCATGCTTCCTTCCATCCACGGATGATGCAGTGATTACAAGTCACGGGTTCCTGACGTCAACGGATTCAACTCCTATAAAGACAGCACCACACGATAAACTTGCCAGTGGGCACGGTGAAAGCGCAAGGCGCACATCGCTGACTATGCGTCTCATACTTCTTGTACTGGCTTTGCTCCTGTCATCCGCCAGCTCCCTTGCTGCGCCTTCAGTCAAACCGTTTACAACAGCGACAACATGCGATATCGACCGTGAAGCTGCATGCTTCCTTCCATCCACGGATGATGCAGTGATTACAAGTCACGGGTTCCTGACGTCAACGGATTCAACTCCTATAAAGACAGCACCACACGATAGACTTGCCAGTGGGCACGGTGAAAGCGCAAGGCGCACATCGCTGACTATGCGTCTCATACTTCTTGTACTGGCTTTGCTCCTGTCATCCGCCAGCTCCCTTGCTGCGCCTTCAGTCAAACCGTTTACAACAGCGACAACATGCGATATCGACCGTGAAGCTGCATGCTTCCTTCCATCCACGGATGATGCAGTGATTACAATTCACGGGTTCCTGACGTCAACGGATTCAACTCCTATAAAGACAGCACCACACGATAAACTTGCCAGTGGGCACGGTGAAAGCGCAAGGCGCACATCGCTGACTATGCGTCTCATACTTCTTGTACTGGCTTTGTTCCTGTCACCCGCCAGCTCCCTTGCTGCGCCTTCAGTCAAACCGTTTACAACAGCGACAACATGCGATATCGACCGTGAAGCTGCATGCTTCCTTCCATCCACGGATGATGCAGTGATTACAATTCACGGGTTCCTGACGTCAACGGATTCAACTCCTATAAAGACAGCACCACACGATAGACTTGCCAGTGGGCACGGCGAAAGCGCAGGGCGCACATCGCTGACTATGCGTCTCATACTTCTTGTACTGGCTTTGTTCCTGTCACCCGCCAGCTCCCTTGCTGCGCCTTCAGTCAAACCGTTTACAACAGCGACAACATGCGATATCGACCGTGAAGCTGCATGCTTCCTTCCATCCACGGATGATGCAGTGATTACAAGTCACGGGTTCCTGACGTCAACGGATTCAACTCCTATAAAGACAGCACCACACGATAAACTTGCCAGTGGGCACGGTGAAAGCGCAAGGCGCACATCGCTGACTATGCGTCTCATACTTCTTGTACTGGCTTTGTTCCTGTCATCCGCCAGCTCCCTTGCTGCGCCTTCAGTCAAACCGTTTACAACAGCGACAACATGCGATATCGACCGTGAAGCTGCATGCTTCCTTCCATCCACGGATGATGCAGTGATTACAAGTCACGGGTTCCTGACGTCAACGGATTCAACTCCTATAAAGACAGCACCACACGATAGACTTGCCAGTGGGCACGGCGAAAGCGCAGGGCGCACATCGCTGACTATGCGTCTCATTCTTCTTGTACTGGCTTTGCTCCTGTCATCCGCCAGCTCCCTTGCTGCGCCTTCAGTCAAACCGTTTACAACAGCGACAACATGCGATATCGACCGTGAAGCTGCATGCTTCCTTCCATCCACGGATGATGCAGTGATTACAAGTCACGGGTTCCTGACGTCAACGGATTCAACTCCTATAAAGACAGCACCACACGATAGACTTGCCAGTGGGCACGGTGAAAGCGCAAGGGCGCACATCGCTGACTATGCGTCTCATACTTCTTGTACTGGCTTTGTTCCTGTCACCCGCCAGCTCCCTTGCTGCGCCTTCAGTCAAACCGTTTACAACAGCGACAACATGCGATATCGACCGTGAGGCTGCATGCTTCCTTCCATCCACGGATGATGCAGTGATTACAAGTCACGGGTTCCTGACGTCAACGGATTCAACTCCTATAAAGACAACACCGCACGATAGACTTGCCAGTGGGCATGGTGAAAGCACAAGGCGCACATCGCTGACTATGCGTCTCACACTTCTTGTACTGGCTTTGTTCCTGTCACCCGCCAGCTCCCTTGCTGCGCCTTCAGTCAAACCGTTTACAACAGCGACAACATGCGATATCGACCGTGAAGCTGCATGCTTCCTTCCATCCACGGATGATGCAGTGATTACAAGTCACGGGTTCCTGACGTCAACGGATTCAACTCCTATAAAGACAGCACCACACTATAGACTTGCCAGTGGGCACGGTGAAAGCGCAAGGCGCACATCGCTGACTATGCGTCTCATACTTCTTGTACTGGCTTTGTTCCTGTCACCCGCCAGCTCCCTTGCTGCGCCTTCAGTCAAACCGTTTACAACAGCGACAACATGCGATATCGACCGTGAAGCTGCATGCTTCCTTCCATCCACGGATGATGCAGTGATTACAAGTCACGGGTTCCTGACGTCAACGGATTACAACTCCTATAAAGACAGCACCACATGATAAACTTGCCAGTGGGCCGGGTGAAAGCGCAGGGCGCACATCGCTGACTATGCGTCTCATTCTTCTTGTACTGGCTTTGCTCCTGTCACCCGCCAGGTCCCTTGCTGCGCCTTCAGTCAAACCGTTTACAACAGCGACAACATGCGATATCGACCGTGAGGCTGCATGCTTCCTTCATCCACGGATGATGCAGTGATTACAAGTCACGGGTTCCGGACGTCAACGGATTCAACTCCTATAAAGACAGCACCACACTATAGACTTGCCTAGTGGGCACGGTGAAAGCGCAAGGCGCACATCGCTGACTATGCGTCTCATACTTCTTGTACTGGCTTTGCTCCTGTCACCCGCCAGCTCCCTTGCTGCGCCTTCAGTCAAACCGTTTACAACAGCGACAACATGCGATATCGACCGTGAGGCTGCATGCTTCCTTCCATCCACGGATGATGCAGTGATTACAATTCACGGGTTCCTGACGTCAACGCATTCAACTCCTACAAAGACAACACCACATGATAAACTTGCCAGTGGGCATGGTGAAAGTGCAGGGCGCACATCGCTGACTACGCGTCTCATTCTTCTTGCACTGGCTTTGCTCCTGTCATCCATCAGCTCCCTTGCTGCGCCTTCAGTCAAACCGTTTACAACAGCGACAACATGCGATATCGACCGTGAGGCTGCATGCTTCCTTCCATCCACGGATGATGCAGTGATTACAAGTCACGGGTTCTGGACGTCAACGGATTCAACTTCTATAAAGACAGCAGCACATGATAAACTTTCCAGTTGGCACGGTGAAAGCGCAAGGTGCACATCGCTGACTATGCGTCTCATACTTCTTGTACTGGCGTTGTTCCTGTCACCCGCCAGCTCCCTTGCTGTGCCTTCAGTCAAACCGTTTACAACAGCGACAACATGCGATATCGACCGTAAAGCTGCATGCTTCCTTCCATCCACGAATGATGCCGTGATTACAATTCACGGGTTCCTGACGTCAACGAATACAACTCCTATAAAGACAGCACCACACGATAGACTTCCAGTGGGCACGGCGAAAGCGCAGGGCGCACATCGCTGACTATGCGTCTCATTCTTGTACTGGCTTTGCTCCTGTCATCCGCCAGCTCCCTTGCTGCGCCTTCGGTCAAACCGCTTACAACAGCGGCAACATGCGATATCGACCGTAAAGCTGCATGCTTCCTTCCATCCACGAATGATGCCGTGATTACAATTCACGGGTTCCTGACGTCAACGAATACAACTCCTATAAAGACAGCACCACACGATAGACTTCCAGTGGGCACGGCGAAAGCGCAGGGCGCACATCGCTGACTATGCGTCTCATACTTGTTGCACTGGCTTTGTTCCTGTCACCCGCCAGCTCCCTTGCTGCGTCTTCGGTCAAACCGCTTACAACAGCGACAACATGCGATATCGACCGTAAAGCTGCAGGCTTCCTTCCATTCACGAATGATGCCGTGATTACAATTCACGGGTTCCTGACTTCAACGGATTCAACTCCTATAAAGACAGCACCACACGATAGACTTAACAGTGGGCACGGTGAAAGCGCAAGGCGCACATCGCTGACTATGCGTCTCATACTTGTTGCACTGGCTTTGCTCCTGTAATCCGCCAGCTCCGTTGCTGCGCCTTCGGTCAAACCGCTTACAACAGCGACAACATGCGATATCGACCGTAAAGCTGCATGCTTCCTTCCATCCACGAATGATGCCGTGATTACAATTCACGGGTTCCTGACTTCAACGGATTCAACTCCTATAAAGACAGCACCACACGATAGACTTAACAGTGGGCACGGTGAAAGCAAAAGGCGCACATCGCTGACTATGCGTCTCATACTTGTTGCACTGGCTTTGCTCCTGTCACCCGCCAGCTCCCTTGCTGCGCCTTCAGTCAAACCGTTTACAACAGCGACAAAATGCGATATCGACCGTGAAGCTGCATGCTTCCTTCCATCCAAGGATGATGCAGTGATTACAATTTATAGGTTCCTGACGTCAACGAATACAACTCCTATAAAGACAGCACCACACGATAGACTTCCAGTGGGCACGGCGAAAGCGCAGGGCGCACATCGCTGACTATGCGTCTCATTCTTCTTGTACTGGCTTTGCTCCTGTCATCCGCCAGCTCCCTTGCTGCGCCTTCGGTCAAACCGCTTACAACAGCGGCAACATGCGATATCGACCGTGAAGCTGCATGCTTCCTTCCATCCACGGATGATGCAGTGATTACTAGTCACGGGTTCCTGACTTCAATGGATTCAACTCCTATAAAGACAGCACCACACGATAGACTTAACAGTGGGCACGGTGAAAGCGCAAGGCGCACATCGCTGACTATGCGTCTCATACTTGTTGCACTGGCTTTGTTCCTGTCACCCGCCAGCTCCCTTGCTGCGCCTTCAGTCAAACCGTTTACAACAGCGACAACATGCGATATCGACCGTGAAGCTGCATGCTTCCTTCCATCCAAGGATGATGCAGTGATTACAATTTACAGGTTCCTGACGTCAACGAATACAACTCCTATAAAGACAGCACCACACGATAGACTTGCCAGTGGGCACGGCGAAAGCGCAGGGCGCACATCGCTGACTATGCGTCTCATTCTTCTTGTACTGGCTTTGCTCCTGTCATGCGCCAGCTCCCTTGCTGCGCCTTCGGTCAAACCGCTTACAACAGCGGCAACATGCGATATCGACCGTGAAGCTGCATGCTTCCTTCCATCCACGGATGATGCAGTGATTACTAGTCACGGGTTCCTGACTTCAATGGATTCAACTCCTATAAAGACAGCACCACACGATAGACTTAACAGTGGGCACGGTGAAAGCGCAAGGCGGACATCGCTGATTATGCGTCTCATTCTTCTTGTACTGTCTTTGCTCCTGTCATCCGCCAGCTCCTTTGCTGCGCCTTCAGTCAAACCATTTACAACAGCGACAACATGCGATATCGACCATGCAGCTGCATACTTCCTTCCATCCAAGGATCATGCAGTGATTACAATTCACGGGTTCCTGACGTCAACGAATACAACTCCTATAAAGACCGCACCACACGATAGACTTCCAGTGGGCAGGGCGAAAGCGCAGGGCGCACATCGCTGACTATGCGTCTCATTCTTCTTGTACTGGCTTTGCTCCTGTCATCCGCCAGCTCCCTTGCTGCGGCTTCGGTCAAACCGTTTACAACAGCGACAACATGGGATATCGACCATGAAGCTGCAAGCTTCCTTCCATCCACGGATGATGCAGTGATTACAATTCACGGGTTCCTGACGTCAACGGATTCAACTCCTATAAAGACAGCACCACACGATAGACTCTCCAGTGGGCACGGCGAAAGCGCAGGGCGCACATCGCTGACTATACGTCTCATTTTGGCGGCATTCGTGACGGCATTTGTGATGGCATTCGTGATCGTGACGGCATTCTGAACTCGATGCACGTGTTTACTTGAAATGTTCAAAGAATATCTGAGGTGGTTTAGGGGCCCTTTAACGTTTCAAAATATAATATAGTTAGGTTTACTAACAAAAGAAAACTCATGGCCACTGGTTATGTTTTGGGTGGTGTGAACTTCTCTTTCGCCTCTGAATACAAATATCTCGGGGTGAAATTTACAAATGACCTCTCCTGGAAGAATCATATAGATTACTTAATTTCAAAGCCAAGCAGCTAAATCACTTAACTTCACTGAACGTAATTTTTGGCAAGCTCCGGTTGAACTCAAAGAAACCCTATACGTGAGTAATGTTCGTCTGATATTGGAATACGGCTGTTCCGCATGGGATCCCTACAATAAACTAAACATAGCGCATTCAGAAACGCCCAGCCCGGTTTGTATCAGGCGATCACGACTTCAAGAAAAGCTCTTCATCTATTCGCCAAAAGTTGGGTTGGCCTCTACTTGAAACCAGACGTAAATATTTGCGAATGTCTCTTTTTTTACAATATACAGGGAGTTTCAGCGAACACTTTCAAAAATTCTTAAAGTTTACCTGTGGCAGATAGCCCAACTCTAGTTAATGAGCCGGTCTACTCGAAGCGGCGGACATGCGCAAGAAATTGAAATACATAATCGACTACTTAATAAACATTCACTAATTAAGTTTTCAACTAATTACCTGACGGCCCATATTGTAATCTACAAATTGTAGCCGTGGAGTTTGCAAGACGGATCCACTCGGAACGAATTCTCGGGATGACACCAGTTTCGGGATATTAATTCCCGAACTTTACGGAGAAATGCATTGGCGTTCCAGTTAGTTTTGTGCTTCAATGCATAAAGCGACGTATTCTTAAGGAACTAACCGGAACGCCAATGTATTTTATCGCAAAGTTGGGAAATTAATATCTCGAAAGTGGTGTCATCCCGGGAATTTGTTGCAAGTGGATCCGCCTTGCGAACTCCACGGCTACAATTTGTAGATTACAATATGGGCCATCAGGTAATTAGTTAACTTCATTAGTGAATTTTTATTATTCTTCGATTATGCATTTCAATTTTTTGCGCAAGTATTGTCCGCCGCTTCGAGTAGACCAGCTCATTAACTAAAATTGGGCTATCTGCCACAGGCAACCTTAAATAAATTTTGAAAGTGTTCCCTGAAACACCCTGTATATCACAACAAAACAGGCATTAATAGAGAAAAATACATTAGTCCACCAACCTACGCCTCGGCGTGAATACATCACTCATTAAAGATACGTGAATATCGGTCCAGAATTAATATTTTTAAATGTGCATTCTTTCCAAGAAGTATTCATGAGTGGAACGGTTTGCCCGAACATCATGTTGTCGCCTCGCCTACATAATTTTTTTATTAATTTGCAGCGTCTCATGTTAAATATCTGAGTCTTGTTCCTTATACCATGCATGACTGTCCTACCTACATGAACATTTCATGTTTTGTAATTTTCCCATTTTGCATTTGTGTCTATATTTATACAATCATTTTTGTCAATGAAAAATTTGCTCATTTTTTGGTGACTTTGTAACCTTGTGGAGCTGATCCGGCTCCGCTACTTCTTTGCTACCGCTATGTACTGCGCACATGTTTTGCGCACTAGCGCGATGCTCTGTGCTGAGCGCATGTCTTCACTATCTATTTGCATCATACCATGTTAACTCTTGAATAGTTATCATCGAATTCCATTTTGTACACCCCCTCTACAATAATGTTCGATAAGAGCAATGCAGGTATTCTATTAAATAAATAAAAATAAAATAAATTTGTCTTCCGAATCCTCTCTTCCTGATGGTACTTTTGTAAAGTGTTACGTCCGCGGTAGCTGCAATAAAAGGCATTCGGAACTTGGAACGGAGTTTATTTTAGAGGGACTTGCACGCAGCGCGGTCCGAAGCCCTCTATGGTTGCTCTCTGTCTGGCGTCGGCTTCTTGCGTCTCTCGGGAGCGGCGCACGGGGAGAGAGTCAGGAGTTGGAGAGAGTCCGTCGTTGGCGGAACGCGTGTTGCGTTCGGAAGAAGGAGATCTCGTAGACATAGCATAAAGAAAGTTTCATAACGGACTACGCATTGTAGTAGCAAAGTGAAACAGTTTTTAGAGGCGTCGCTTAAACCCACTGCAGGAGGCAATGCCGGAAAAGCAATCTCCACAGGGATGCCGCGCCCGCACCAAAGTTCGGCGCCTCCAACTTATCGCGCCGGCGTGAAAGAGCGCGCGTCACCGTAGGCGCCGTTGCGGCGCCTTGCGCGATGTTCCCTAAAGTCGAGCAGGCGACAGGCACCAGTTTGAAAGGTGAATATAAGCAAAACAAAAGTAAGAACGGGTCTTCGCTCCTTCACAGTGGCGCGGTTTGCTGGCCTGCGGCCGTCCGCGACAGCGCCATGCGCTGGATCCCCTTCGTTGCGATCGTCAGCAGCAGAGCAAGCGAACGATGCGCTCGAACTTCACCAAGCGTGACCCGCGCGAGAGCGAGGGGGAAGTCACTCGAGGTAATCTCGCCGTGAGCGCTCGGAGCTAAAATCCCTATATAAGAAAAGTACCGCCATCTACTCTTTCCTCCGCCGCCTCCTCTCCTAAAGCGCTTGCTTTTTTCTTTACTTTTTGCTTGCGAAAGCCAAATCGACGGTGGCGCACCTAGAAAGTCCACGTTGAAGCTTTCAGGCCGGGCGCACGCCGCCGCCGCCACCGGTGACTGCGGCTGCGCAGAGGACTTTCAACATGGCTCTGAGGCGGAAAAAAAAAGAAAATATAAGGAAGTGAAAAGCGCGCGCTATCATCGTCCAATCGGAGATACTGGAGAGAGAGAAGCGGCGTTTATCAAAGGATGGCGGTACTTTTCTTATATAAGGACCTTACTGGGAGCGAGACAGCAGCGCCGCGGTGTGGCCCCGCAGCCGCTCCGGCTGCAGAAGCCATGCTCCGTTTACTTCTTTGGCCAATAGTACATACAGCAACGGCCTTTTTTTAATGCTATAAAATGCCATTGACAGCACACTGTCCTGCAATGATCGTGTTCACAGGGTATCAGGAAAAGCTAGTCGCGTCTTAAACTTTCTACGACATAATTTAAGGAAAGGACCTTCTGTTCTTAAACTCTCTACGTATCATATGTACGCCCCATTTTGGAATACGCCTGCACCACCTTGGACCCAGCAACTAAAGTAAATATGGATGGAGCGTGTCCAGAAACGTGCCACCTGGTTTGTGACGGGCGATTACAACTTCACGAGAAGCTCAAGCGAAATTGTCAACGCATTGGGATGGCCCTTACTTTCATCAAGGCGTAAATATCTCAGATTATGCCTCTTCTACAGCATATTAAACAACAAAACAGGGATCGCTAAACATAACTCTATAAAGTCTCCTAGCTACATTTCATCACGAAAAGAACACCCTTTGAAAGTACGCGAGTATACGTGCTGAACAAACGCTTTTGGAAATGCATTTTTTTTCTAGAACAATACATGAGTGGAATAGCCGCCCGGGGCGGATTGTTACCGCCCCATTCTCAGTGTTTCGTTCACTTTTAAAAGACCATGTCTTGACATAGTGCCGCCTTTTCCCTTTCGTTTTCTTTTTTTTTCTCCAATCCTGCTCTTCTTGATGCCAATGGCAATTGACCTGCCTATGTCTTTTGTACCATTCGTCGTAGGCTGTTAAACTGTTCATTTGTAATGCTTAACGAATTGCATGATGTCGTTTATGTATTTTAGTATAGTAAACCCCCTTCAACAATGCCCTTAGAGGGCGCTGTAGCTACACAGAAATAAATAAATAAATAAATAAATAAATAAATAAACACGGCATCTTTGCTTCGGCGTGAGTTTGGTATGTTCACCTGTTTCTAATAAAGCTTTTGTGGAAGTGAATGTCAGCAGCACGCCTCAATAATCCCTAATATGTCTTACCAAGACGGCCGAACGTCAGGGATTTTTATTCTCCCAAGCGCCCCTTTTGTGAGTGAGACTTACGTTGTTTCATTGAGATCCTGAAAAAGAAAGAAACAAAGAATGGGGCGTCAAATAATGTGTTGAGCGATGTCTCATGACTGAGCAGAGTTATACACCACTGTACACGAGACCACGCACAGCACTGTGTCTCATCGCCTCAGCCAAAAGCTGTTGTGCAACTGGGAACCTGAATAGCGCTTACAATACGGGGACATAAGACATGACACGCCACTAACTTCCAAATATTTAATCCGGAAAGGCACATGCATTTCAATGACTAATAAACTGTTGGAAGTTAGTGCCGTGTGTTGTCGTTTCTCTGTTTGTCCCTTCTTTTTAGCGCTATTGAGGCTTCCAGTAGACAACCCAACTTGCCCGAATCAATTCCTTGGTTACTGGGAAAGTATCTGCCTACAGGTCTCTTATTGGCAATGAGGAAGTACGAACACTTCCTCAGACCAAAATGTGTCGTGAGCATGCCTTCCTTGTTTTCAGGTAATCATTTGTTTTCATTTCCCTTTAATTCTAAACTGTATGTAACTCCACGTTGCATCCACTCCTGCATGGGGCCGAAGTATTGTTCAGGGGTTTTTTCGACACATGTACTGCCTCCTCTAGGAGCGAAATGTGCAACTGACCCTTTTCCGAAGCAGGCCACCGTCAGTAGTAACACACACACACACACACACACACACACACACACACACACACACACACACATACACACACACACACACACACACATAGAAACAGGGTGTCCCAGCCATCACGCCGCACGATTAAAAAGAAGAGGAATGGCGTTACGCCAAGCAAACCTAGTGCGTATTGTTTCCAGTACAGTATAGTAGCCGCCAGGTTTTTTCGTTACTCAGATGTGATTAGGTAATTGTAAATAATTATCTAACTCGTTAAGTACTGTCCTAATTATCAAAGTGTCAATGAGAAAGTTGTAGAGCAACATGAAAAACTCCGAATACAGCTTTCTGTTGCTCAATACGTGCTACATAAAAGTGTTTTTCTGAGCGTGAAAGACCATGTGACCTAATACTTTGATGCAGCGGCTAGCAAATCGACACTTCTTAGTATTGGGCTGGAGACCGGCCTTGGCTGGACACGTGAGAACGTCGTCTAAACGTTCTAGGTGCTGGGAGAAGCTGGACGAACAGATTACAATGTCGTCCAGGTAACATAGGCAGGTTTTCCATTTGAGGCCGCGTAGTACGGTATCGATCATTCGTTCAAATGTGGCTGGCGTATTGCACAGACCAAAAGACTTCTACCTCGAAGGTAATCTGAGGGCTTCAGTACTGTTCCCAGACGATCGACAAAATCAAGATTTTTCTATTGCTTTAGTGAGCGCTTTAAGACAGCGTATGAATTCACTGAATAAATAACCTCCAACTTAGCAGGTTTACGTAATTAGCGCTAATGGATCTCCGCCTCGATGATGAAAAAATCTAAGATAATGTGATGGCTTGAGTGCTTTGAAAGACAACTTGAAATCTACCTGAGTGGCACCCAGATCTTAAATTTCTCAGGGAATTCTCGCGACTCCTGCTATTACCAATAGATCGACAATTGCAGTTTTCTTTAATCACAATAGTTAGCCTATGATGACAATTATTTAGGAATTTGGTGAATAGAAGAACTTAGTACCTAATTACCGCTTTTGCACTTCTACCTCGAAGGTAATCTGAGGGCTTCAGTATTCGTTCAATAGAACTAGAAATCTCCATGAGTGGAACCCGCACTTCGAAATTCTCATGGTATTCTCGCCACTCCTACTGTTCCCAGAAGATCGACAAAATCAAGATATTTCTATTGCTTTAGTGAGCGACAACGTATGAATTCACTGAATATATCAACTCCAACGTAGTACGTTTACGTAATTAGCGCTATTGGATCTCCGCCTCGAAGGTGAAAAAATCCAAGATAATCTGATGGCTTGAGGGCTTTGAAAGACAACTTGAAATCTACCTGAGTGGAACCCACAGCTCCAATTTCTCAGGGCATTCTCGCGACTCCAGCTATTAACAATAGATCGACAAATGCAATTTTCTTTGATCACAATAGTTAGCGTTTGATGACAATTATTGAAGGAATTTGGTGAATATAACAACTTAGTACGTAATTAGCACTATTACGCTTCTAGCTTGAAGGTAATCTGAGGGCTTCAGTACTCGTTCAATGCAACTGGAAATCTCCATGAGTGGAACCCACATTCGAAATCCTCATGGTATTCTCGTGACTGCTACTGTTCCCAGTGGGCTTGGTGGAACCATCAACCACGGGACGTTCACAATGCGCTCTGCTTACACATTTCATGCCTTACTGCTCTCGTTCACCGGAGTGAGCACGCACACATGTGTGAACGGTACAAGAGTGCTAATCAATGCAGCATCGACAAGCAAGATTGAGCGTCGTTCTACCAACCCTGTCATGATGAACTTCGCCGCGCATGCCATACCCGTGAGCGGCATCACGTCATCGGAGCGTACAGCTATAAGAAGAACGCCCTGCGACCGGATCTTCAGTGGGCTTGGTGGAACCATCAACAACGGGACGTTCACAATGCGCTCTGGTTACATATTTCAGGTTAGTTATCCTTGGACCTGTAGAGACGATGATAGGTGTCTAATTGTTCTGGAAAGCCCACGCACACTGCTTTCAATCGTATGTGATTGTATTCATGTCTGCACATTATTACTGTGTGGGGATGTTGAAGAAAATCCAGGTCCTAGCAATGCTGAGATGCTCGAAAAGCTGTTAACAGGTCAAGAGGCTATCCGTAGCGACTTGAAGGGAGTGAAATTGAAACTTACTGAAACTGAAAAGGTTTTGAACAAATTTGGTGCGCGTTTAGAGAAAGTCGAGAACAAACTGAAGGAAGTGAGCGAAAAAGCTGGTACCATTGATAGTCTAAATGATCATGTCATGAGACTTCAAAACATTATCATGCAGCAACAAAGTAAGCTTACTGCACTGGAGCACCGAAATCGTCGAAATAACTTGGTTGTCTTTGGAATTACGGAGAGGCCGAATGAATCTGAAGAGGTGCTTCGGCGCAAAGTTATAAATGAAGTTTTTTCTGACAGACTTGGAATAAATTGCAAATCGGTAGCTAGAATTCACCGGCTTGGGAAATCCTCGTCAAACCGCCCGGTTATTCTTTATTTTCAGGACTATCTTGAGAAACAGAAGGTGCTCGGCAGATCTGCAAAGTTAAAAGGGACGAACATTTTTATCCAAAATGATTACTCTTTGGAAACACTAAGAAAACGAAAACAGCTATGGCAAACTACGAAACACGAGAAAACGGGAAAGAAAGTGTCACTCGTAAATGATAAACTACGCATTGGAAAAACGCTTTACGTATGGGATGATGCATCTTCCACACGTGTTCCACTTCTAGCTGCTGACAGCCAGGCTTCCGAATCATAGCGATTACAGATATCTGATAAACTTTTGCGTATCCTTTCCTTGAATGCCAGGAGCATTGTCAACAAAATAGATAAACTGGAAATTTTGTTACTTACTTACGACCCTCACTTGGTGGTTTTGACTGAGACCTGGTTAAATGAAAACATTTGTGATAGTGAAATTATTCCGCCTGGTTTTAGCATATATCGACGCGACCGCGGTTCACGCAGTGTTCCTGCATTGCAGTGATTGCTAAGTCTGGTATAGATGTTCATGTGATGGAGCAAATCAAAAATCATGAGAGCTTGTTTCTAAATGTCACAACAAATGAGTTGTCATTTGAACTCTGTGCGGTTTACAGGGCACCTGATGCTGATGTGTCTTTTCTTCCTAGACTGTGTGATCAATTGGTTAAGTTTTGCAAACGAAATATCATAATAACAGGAGACTTCAATTTGCCATCTATAAATTGGAAACATTTGGCATACGGTGAATGCGCTAATAGGGATGCTATTCTTGATGTAACGCTTGCTTTAAATGTTGAACAAATTGTATGTGATTTTACCAGAGAGCAAGCACTTCTCGACCTTTTTTTTGTCAGTGAATCTTTTTCTAAATGTACTATTGCTGTTGAGCCGGGTATTTCAGACCATAAATTGTTGTTTTTCACCTGGTCGTGTCCCAGGGACGCAACATGCAGTCGGCCTAGTGCGACATATCATAGAGATTTTGAACGAAGTGATGATATCTCAATTATTGATTATTTAGAGAAAACATTGGTTATTGGTACTCATTCTGGGAATGTTCATGACCTATGGTGTCATCTTAAACAAGTAGTGTCATTCTGTACTAAAAACTTTGTACCTATGAGAAGTGCTACTAAAAATCGCAAAAATCCGTGGGTTAGTCGTGAAATCATCCACATTAAACGTAAACTAAAACGATTAAGAAAGAAACAAAATATGTGTAAGAAGACCCTCATGGAACTGAGGAACAAATTGGCAATTAAGGTGCAACAAGCAAAGCATAATTACTTCACTTTTTCTCTTCCGGAATTTCTTAGAACTGATCCATCAACATTTTGGCGTTACCTCGGAAAGACAAATGAGTCTGTTCGAAAAATTTCAGTAAATAATCACCTTGTCGATAACGCAGCTGATAAACCTCACGCATTTAATGTATATTTTCACAGTGTTTTTCCCCTAATGGCAACTACAGCATACACAAGGAACTTTCGAAGACAGATATAGCAGTGATAACAAGCGAGGGGGTTCTATCGATGCTACGTAAATTGAACGAGAAAAAAAGCGCGGGTAAGGATGGCATCCCTACTGCGTTCTTGAAACGCTTTGCAGAGCAGATTACAGACTACTTGGCAAATCTTTTTCAGCTCTCTTTAACCACTAGTGAGCTTCCTGATGACTGGAAGATAGCACGCGTTTTGCCGATTTTTAAAAAAGGCGACAAGCTTAACATAACAAATTATAGGCCCGTGTCGATTATATCTACTTGTTCGAAACTTATGGAACACGTCATAGCTGGATATATAAGGTCTTTCTTGTCTAATAATAAAATGTTGTCGCCTTATCAACACGGATTTACCAAGGGAAGATCTACTACGACTCAGTTACCCACCACTGTGCATGACTTTATGATGACATTGGACCACTCGGGGCAAATAGATGCATTCTTTATAGATTTTAGCAAGGCGTTTGACAAGGTGCCGCATACAAAACTAATACATAGGCTGAAATTAACCGGCCTTCCCTGCTACTTAGTGAAATGGGTTGAAGCATACTTGCATAGCAGAAAACAATTTGTTGTAGTGAATGAGTGTGCGTCTGATCTGCTCCCTGATTCTTCTGATGTGCCCCAGGGCAGTGTACTCGGACCCTTGCTTTTCTTAGTTTATGTGAATGATCTCATTGAATTTTTGTCTGATACAGTGTGTATAAAACCTTTTGCTGATGACTGTACCATATACAAGGAGATATTGTGTGAGAGTGATCATGTTGTATTGCAGGAACAATTGTTCCAGATTGAACAGTGGTGTCGAATTTGGGATATGGAAATTAACGTGCAAAAAACAGTCTTATTAACAGTTACACGTAAATTACAGCCTAGTTCTTATTCCTATACTCTTTGTAACCAAGCTATAGCAAAGGTTACAAGCTATAAGTATTTAGGCGTTACAATTACTTCTAAATTATCCTGGTCAGGTCACGTTTCAGATATAAGTGCATCAGCATTTAAGAAGTTGTGTTTCCTAAGAAGGAAACTAAACAAAGCTCCAGCAAAGCTAAAGTTATTAGCATACAATACTTACATAAGGTCGAAATTAGAATATGTTTCCGTAATTTGGGATCCCGAAACTAAGCAGGATATATATAAACTTGAGATGTTGCAAAGAAAGGCAATCAGATTTATCTTTGGTAAATATATAAGGTGTGACTCCCCTACTAAGCTTATGCAAGAACACGGGATTACAACATTACAGGTGCGTCGAAAATATGCTCGGATAGTGTTCTTGCATAACATGTTGAAAGGTAAATTTGACATGTCCATACCTTCATATGTAAAACCCTTAGAGACCAGAAAGACTCGACACAATCATGACCACGCACTGAAACCAATATTTGCTAAAACCAATGCATTTAAACACAGTTTCTTTCCCCAGAAAATTTCTGACTGGAATGCTATGCATAAAACCATTTTTGAGGAGCCTGATTTTCAAACGGCACTGGAAAAATTGTTGTTTTAGTATTTTTTCTTTTTTTTGCTGGTTACTAAGCACGTATTATATGTGTAGCAATGTAACTCTGTTTGATTGTTAATGGCGTTATTCATTTGTAATCCCGATTTATACTAATTATGTTTTGAATTCCCACTCCTGCTTGGGCCTCTCATGACCTGCAGTATTGTGAAATAAATAAATAAATAAAATAAAAAAAGATCGACAAAATCAAGATATTTCTGTTGCTTTAGTGAGCGACAATGTATGCATTCAGTGAATATATCAACTCCAACGTAGTACGTTTACGTAATTAGTGCTATTGGATCTCCGCCTCGAAGGTGAAAAAATCCAAGATAATCTGATAGCTTGAGGGCTTTGAAAGACAACTTGAAATCTACCTGAGTGGAACCCACAGCTCCAATTTCTCAGGGAATTCTCGCGACTCCAGCTATTACCAATAGATCGACAAATGCAATTTTCTTTGATCACAATAGTTAGCATTTGATGACAATTATTGAAGGAATTTGGTGAATATAACAACTTATTACATAATTAGCGCTATTGCGCTTCTACATCGAAGGTAATCTGAGGGCTTCAGTACTCGTTCAATACAACTGGAAATCTTCATGAGTGGAACCCACACTTCGAAATACTCATGGTATTCTCGCGACGGCTTCTGTTCCCAGAAGATTAACAAAATCAAGATATTTCTGTTGCTTTATAGAGCGACAACGTATGCATTCAGTGAATATATCAATTCCAACGTAGTACGTTTACGTAATTAGTGCTATTGGATCCCCGCCTCGAACGTGAAAAAATCCAAGATAATCTGATGGCTTGAGGGCTTTAAAGACAACTTGAAATCTACCTGAGTGGAACCCACAGCTCCAATTTCTCAGGGAATTCTCGCGACTCCAGCTATTACCAATAGATCGACAAATGCAATTTTCTTTGATCACAATAGTTAGCATTTGATGACAATTATTGAAGGAATTTGGTGAATATAACAACTTATTACATAATTAGCGCTATTGCGCTTCTACATCGAAGGTAATCTGAGGGCTTCAGTACTCGTTCAATACAACTGGAAATCTCCATGAGTGGAACCCACACTTCGAAATACTCATGGTATTCTCGCGACGGCTTCTGTTCCCAGAAGATTAACAAAATCAAGATATTTCTGTTGCTTTAGAGAGCGACAACGTATGCATTCAGTGAATATATCAACTCCAACGTAGTTCGTTTACGTAATTAGTGCTATTGGATCTCTGCCTCGAAGGTGAAAAAATTTAAGATTATCTAATGGCTTGTGTGCTTTGAATGACAACTTGAAATCTACCTGAGTGGAACCCACAGCTCCAATTTCTCATGGCATTCTCGCGACTCCTACTATTACCAATAGATCGACCAATGCAATTTTCTTTGATCACAATAGTCAGCGTGTGATGACAACTATTGAAGGAATTTGGTCAATATAACAACTTAGTACGTAATTAGCGCTATTGCGCTTCTACCTCGAAGGTAATCTGAGGGCTTCAGTACTCGTTCAATGCAACTGGAAATCTCCATGAGTGAAACCCACACATCGAAATCCTCTTGGTATTCTCGCGACTGCTACTGTTTCCAGAAGATCGACAAAATCAAGATATAACTGTTGCTTCAGTGAGCGACAACGTATGAATTCAGTGAATATATCAATTCCAACGTAGTACGTTTACGTAATTAGTGCTATTGGATCCCCGCCTCGAACGTGAAAAAATCCAAGATAATCTGATGGCTTGAGGGCTTTAAAGACAACTTGAAATCTACCTGAGTGGAACCCACAGCCCCAATTTCTCAGGGAATTCTCGCGACTCCAGCTATTACCAATAGATCGACAAATGCAATTTTCTTTGATCACAATAGTTAGCATTTGATGACAATTATTGAAGGAATTTGGTGAATATAACAACTTATTACATAATTAGCGCTATTGCGCTTCTACATCGAAGGTAATCTGAGGGCTTCAGTACTCGTTCAATACAACTGGAAATCTTCATGAGTGGAACCCACACTTTGAAATCCTCATGGTATTCTCGCGACGGCTACTGTTCCCAGAAGATCGACAAAATCAAGATATTTCCGTTGCTTTAGTGAGTGACAACGTATGCATTCAGTGAATATATCAACTCCAACGTAGTACGTTTACGTAATTAGTGCTATTGGATCTCTGCCTCGAAGGTGAAAAAATTTAAGATTATCTGATGACTTGTGTTCTTTGAAAGACAACTTGAAATCTACCTGAGTGGAACCCACAGCTGCAATATCTCAGGGCATTTTCGCGACTCCTACTATTACCAATAGATCGACAAATGCAATTTTCTTTGATCACAATAGTTAGCGTTTGATGAAAATTATTGAAGGAATTTGGTGAATATAACAACTTAGTACGTAATTAGCGCTATTGCGCTTCTACCTCGAAGGTAATCTGAGGGCTTCAGTACTCGTTCAATGCAACTGGAAATCTCCATGAGTGGAACCCACACTTCGAAATCCTCATGGTATTCTCGCGACGGCTTCTGTTCCCAGAAGATCGACAAAATCAAGATATTTCTGTTGCTTTAGTGAGCGACAACGTATGCATTCAGTGAATATATCAACTCCAACGTAGTACGTTTACGTAATTAGTGCTATTGGATCTCCGCCTCGAAGGTGAAAAAATCCAAGATTATCTAATGGCTTGTGTGCTTTGAAAGACAACTTCAAATCTACCTGAGTGGAACCCACAGCTCCAATTTCTCATGGCATTCTCGCGACTCCTACTATTACCAATAGATCGACAAATGCAATTTTCTTTGATCACAATAGTCAGCGTCTGATGACAATTATTGAAGGAATTTGGTCAATATAACAACTTAGTACGTAATTAGCGCTATTGCGCTTCTACCTCGAAGGTAATCTGAGGGCTTCAGTACTCGTTCAATGCAACTGGAAATCTCCATGAGTGGAACCCACACTTCGAAATACTCATGGTATTCTCGCGACGGCTTCTGTTCCCAGAAGATAGACAAAATCAAGATATTTCTGTTGCTTTAGTGAGCGACAACGTATGCATTCAGTGAATATATCAACCCCAACGAAGTACGTTTACGTAATTAGTGCTATTGGATCTCCGCCTCGAAGGTGAAAAAATCCAAGATAATCTGATAGCTTGAGGGCTTTGAAAGACAACTTGAAATCTACCTGAGTGGAACCCACAGCTCCAATTTCTCATGGCATTCTCGCGACTCCTACTATTACCAATAGATGGACAAATGCAATTTTCTTTGATCACAATAGTTAGCGTTTGATGACAATTATTGAAGGAATTTGGTGAATATAACAACTTAGTACGTAATTAGCGCTATTGCGCTGCTACCTCGAAGGTAATCTGAGGGCTTCAGTACTCGTTCAATACAACTGGAAATCTCCATGAGTGGAACCCACACTTTGAAATCCTCATGGTATTCTCGCGACGGCTACTGTTCCCAGAAGATCGACAAAATCAAGATATTTCTGTTGCTTTAGTGAGCGACAACGTATGCATTCAGTGAATATATCAACTCCAACGTAGTACGTTTACGTAATTAGTGCTATTGGATCTCTGCCTCGAAGGTGAAAAAATCTAAGATTATCTAATGGCTTGTGTGCTTTGAAAGACAACTTGAAATCTACCTGAGTGGAACCCACAGCTCCAATTTCTCAGGGCATTCTCGCGACTCCAGCTATTACCAATAGATCGACAAATGCAATTTTCTTTGATCACAATAGTTAGCGTTTGATGACAATTATTGAAGGAATTTGGTGAATATAACAACTTAGTACGTAATTAGCGCTATTGCGCTTCTACCTCGAAGGTAATCTGAGGGCTTCAGTACTCGTTCAATGCAACTGGAAATCTCCATGAGTGGAACCCACACTTCGAAATCCTCATGGTATTCTCGCGACTGCTACTGTTCCCAGAAGATCGACAAAATCAAGATATAACTGTTGCTTTAGTGAGCGACAACGTATGAATTCAGTGAATATATCAACTCCAACGTAGTACGTTTACGTAATTAGTGCTATTGGATCTCCGCCTCGAAGGTGAAAAAATCTAAGATTATCTGATGGCTTGTGTGCTTTGAAAGACAACTTGAAATCTACCTGAGTGGAACCCACAGCTCCAATTTCTCAGGGCATTCTCGCGACTCCTACTATTACCAATAGATCGACAAATGCAATTTTCTTTGATCACAATAGTTAGCGTTTGATGACAATTATTGAAGGAATTTGGTGAATATAACAACTTAGTACGTAATTAGCGCTATTGCGCTTCTACCTCGAAGGTAATCTGAGGGCTTCAGTACTCGTTCAATGCAACTGGAAATCTCCATGAGTGGAACCCACACTTCGAAATCCTCATGGTATTCTCGCGACTGCTACTGTTCCCAGAAGATCGACAAAATCAAGATATAACTGTTGCTTTAGTGAGCGACAACGTATGAATTCAGTGAATATATCAACTCCAACGTAGTACGTTTACGTAATTAGTGCTATTGGATCTCCGCCTCGAAGGTGAAAAAATCTAAGATTATCTGATGGCTTGTGTGCTTTGAAAGACAACTTGAAATCTACCTGAGTGGAACCCACAGCTCCAATTTCTCAGGGCATTCTCGCGACTCCAGCTATTACCAATAGATCGACAAATGCAATTTTCTTTGATCACAATAGTTAGCGTTTGATGACAATTATTGAAGGAATTTGGTGAATATAACAACTTAGTACGTAATTAGCGCTATTGCGCTTCTACCTCGAAGGTAATCTGAGGGCTTCTGTACTCGTTCAATGCAACTGGAAATCTCCATGAGTGGAACCCACACTTCGAAATACTCATGGTATTCTCGCGACGGCTTCTGTTCCCAGAAGATAGACAAAATCAAGATATTTCTGTTGCTTTAGTGAGCGACAACGTATGCATTCAGTGAATATATCAACTCCAACGAAGTACGTTTACGTAATTAGTGCTATTGGATCTCTGCCTCGAAGGTGAAAAAATCTAAGATTATCTGATGGCTTGTGTGCTTTGAAAGACAACTTGAAATCTACCTGAGTGGAACCCACAGCTCCAATTTTTCATGGCATTCTCGCGACTCCTACTATTACCAATAGATCGACAAATGCAATTTTCTTTGATCACAATAGTTAGCGTTTGATGACAATTATTGAAGGAATTTGGTCAATATAACAACTTAGTACGTAATTAGCGCTATTGCGCTTCTACCTCGAAGGTAATCTGAGGGCTTCTGTACTCGTTCAATGCAACTGGAAATCTCCATGAGTGGAACCCACACTTCGAAATACTCATGGTATTCTCGCGACGGCTTCTTTTCCCAGAAGATAGACAAAATCAAGATATTTCTGTTGCTTTAGTGAGCGACAACGTATGCATTCAGTGAATATATCAACTCCAACGTAGTACGTTTACGTAATTAGTGCTATTGGATCTCCTGCCTCGAAGGTGAAAAAATCTAAGATTATCTAATGGCTTGTGTGCTTTGAAAGACAACTTGAAATCTACCTGAGTGGAACCCACAGCTCCAATTTCTCAGGGCATTCTCGCGACTCCTAGCTATTACCAATAGATCGACAAATGCAATTTTCTTTGATCACAATAGTTAGCGTTTGATGACAATTATTGAAGGAATTTGGTGAATATAACAACTTAGTACGTAATTAGCGCTATTGCGCTTCTACCTCGAAGGTAATCTGAGGGCTTCAGTACTCGTTCAATGCAACTGGAAATCTCCATGAGTGGAACCCACACTTCGAAATCCTCATGGTATTCTCGCGACGGCTTCTGTTCCCAGAAGATCGACAAAATCAAGATATAACTGTTGCTTTAGTGAGCGACAACGTATGAATTCAGTGAATATATCAACTCCAACGTAGTACGTTTACGTAATTAGTGCTATTGGATCTCTGCCTCGAAGGTGAAAAAATCTAAGATTATCTAATGGCTTGTGTGCTTTGAAAGACAACTTGAAATCTACCTGAGTGGAACCCACAGCTCCAATTTCTCAGGGCATTCTCGCGACTCCTAGCTATTACCAATAGATCGACAAATGCAATTTTCTTTGATCACAATAGTTAGCGTTTGATGACAATTATTGAAGGAATTTGGTGAATATAACAACTTAGTACGTAATTAGCGCTATTGCGCTTCTACCTCGAAGGTAATCTGAGGGCTTCAGTACTCGTTCAATGCAACTGGAAATCTCCATGAGTGGAACCCACACTTCGAAATCCTCATGGTATTCTCGCGACGGCTACTGTTCCCAGAAGATCGACAAAATCAAGATATTTCTGTTGCTTTAGTGAGCGACAACGTATGCATTCAGTGAATATATCAACTCCAACGTAGTACGTTTACGTAATTAGTGCTATTGGATCTCGCCTCGAAGGTGAAAAAATCCAAGATAATCTGATAGCTTGAGGGCTTTGAAAGACAACTTGAAATCTACCTGAGTGGAACCCACAGCTCCAATTTCTCAGGGCATTCTCGCGACTCCTACTATTACCAATAGATCGACAAATGCAATTTTCTTTGATCACAATAGTTAGCGTTTGATGACAATTATTGAAGGAATTTGGTGAATATAACAACTTAGTACATAATTAGCGCTATTGCGCTTCTACCTCGAAGGTAATCTGAGGGCTTCAGTACTCGTTCAATACAACTGGAAATCTCCATGAGTGGAACCCACACTTCGAAATCCTCATGGTATTCTCGCGACGGCTACTGTTCCCAGAAGATCGACAAAATCAAGATATTTCTGTTGCTTTAGTGAGCGACAACGTATGCATTCAGTGAATATATCAACTCCAACGTAGTACGTTTACGTAATTAGTGCTATTGGATCTCTGCCTCGAAGGTGAAAAAATCCTAAGATTATCTAATGGCTTGATGTGCTTTGAAAGACAACTTGAAATCTACCTGAGTGGAACCCACAGCTCCAATTTCTCAGGGCATTCTCGCGACTCCAGCTATTACCAATAGATCGACAAATGCAATTTTCTTTGATCACAATAGTTAGCGTTTGATGACAATTATTGAAGGAATTTGGTGAATATAACAACTTAGTACGTAATTAGCGCTATTGCGCTTCTACCTCGAAGGTAATCTGAGGGCTTCAGTACTCGTTCAATACAACTGGAAATCTCCATGAGTGGAACCCACACTTCGAAATCCTCATGGTATTCTCGCGACTGCTACTGTTCCCAGAAGATCGACAAAATCAAGATATAACTGTTGCTTTAGTGAGCGACAACGTATGCATTCAGTGAATATATCAACTCCAACGTAGTACGTTTACGTAATTAGTGCTATTGGATCTCCTGCCTCGAAGGTGAAAAAATCCTAAGATTATCTAATGGCTTGTGTGCTTTGAAAGACAACTTGAAATCTACCTGAGTGGAACCCACAGCTCCAATTTCTCAGGGCATTCTCGCGACTCCTAGCTATTACCAATAGATCGACAAATGCAATTTTCTTTGATCACAATAGTTAGCGTTTGATGACAATTATTGAAGGAATTTGGTGAATATAACAACTTAGTACGTAATTAGCGCTATTGCGCTTCTACCTCGAAGGTAATCTGAGGGCTTCAGTACTCGTTCAATGCAACTGGAAATCTCCATGAGTGGAACCCACACTTCGAAATCCTCATGGTATTCTCGCGACGGCTACTGTTCCCAGAAGATCGACAAAATCAAGATATAACTGTTGCTTTAGTGAGCGACAACGTATGAATTCAGTGAATATATCAACTCCAACGTAGTACGTTTACGTAATTAGTGCTATTGGATCTCCGCCTCGAAGGTGAAAAAATCCAAGATATCTGATGGCTTGATGTGCTTTGAAAGACAACTTGAAATCTACCTGAGTGGAACCCACAGCTCCAATTTCTCAGGGCATTCTCGCGACTCCAGCTATTACCAATAGATCGACAAATGCAATTTTCTTTGATCACAATAGTTAGCGTTTGATGACAATTATTGAAGGAATTTGGTGAATATAACAACTTAGTACATAATTAGCGCTATTGCGCTTCTACATCGAAGGTAATCTGAGGGCTTCAGTACTCGTTCAATACAACTGGAAATCTCCATGAGTGGAACCCACACTTCGAAATCCTCATGGTATTCTCGCGACGGCTACTGTTCCCAGAAGATCGACAAAATCAAGATATTTCTGTTGCTTTAGTGAGCGACAACGTATGCATTCAGTGAATATATCAACTCCAACGTAGTACGTTTACGTAATTAGTGCTATTGGATCTCTGCCTCGAAGGTGAAAAAATCTAAGATTATCTAATGGCTTGTGTGCTTTGAAAGACAACTTGAAATCTACCTGAGTGGAACCCACAGCTCCAATTTCTCAGGGCATTCTCGCGACTCCTACTATTACCAATAGATCGACAAATGCAATTTTCTTTGATCACAATAGTTAGCGTTTGATGACAATTATTGAAGGAATTTGGTCAATATAACAACTTAGTACGTAATTAGCGCTATTGCGCTTCTACCTCGAAGGTAATCTGAGGGCTTCAGTACTCGTTCAATGCAACTGGAAATCTCCATGAGTGGAACCCACACTTCGAAATACTCATGGTATTCTCGCGACGGCTTCTGTTCCCAGAAGATAGACAAAATCAAGATATAACTGTTGCTTTAGTGAGCGACAACGTATGAATTCAGTGAATATATCAACTCCAACGTAGTACGTTTACGTAATTAGTGCTATTGGATCTCCGCCTCGAAGGTGAAAAAATCCAAGATTATCTGATGGCTTGTGTGCTTTGAAAGACAACTTGAAATCTACCTGAGTGGAACCCACAGCTCCAATTTCTCAGGGCATTCTCGCGACTCCTACTATTACCAATAGATCGACAAATGCAATTTTCTTTGATCACAATAGTTAGCGTTTGATGACAATTATTGAAGGAATTTGGTGAATATAACAACTTAGTACGTAATTAGCGCTATTGCGCTTCTACCTCGAAGGTAATCTGAGGGCTTCAGTACTCGTTCAATGCAACTGGAAATCTCCATGAGTGGAACCCACACTTCGAAATCCTCATGGTATTCTCGCGACTGCTACTGTTCCCAGAAGATCGACAAAATCAAGATATAACTGTTGCTTTAGTGAGCGACAACGTATGAATTCAGTGAATATATCAACTCCAACGTAGTACGTTTACGTAATTAGTGCTATTGGATCTCCGCCTCGAAGGTGAAAAAATCCAAGATAATCTGATAGCTTGAGTGCTTTGAAAGACAACTTGAAATCTACCTGAGTGGAACCCACAGCTCCAATTTCTCAGGGCATTCTCGTGACTCCAGCAATTAGCAATAGATCGACAAATGCAAATTTCTTTCATCACAATAGTTAGCGTTTGATGACAATTATTGAAGGAATTTGGTGAATATAACAACTTAGTACGTAATTAGCGCTATTGCGCTTCTACCTCGAAGGTAATCTGAGGGCTTCAGTACTCGTTCAATGCAACTGGAAATCTCCATGAGTGGAACCCACACTTCGAAATCCTCATGGTATTCTCGCGACGGCTACTGTTCCCAGAAGATCGACAAAATCAAGATATAACTGTTGCTTTAGTGAGCGACAACGTATGCATTCAGTGAATATATCAACTCCAACGTAGTACGTTTACGTAATTAGTGCTATTGGATCTCTGCCTCGAAGGTGAAAAAATCTAAGATTATCTAATGGCTTATGTGCTTTGAAAGACAACTTGAAATCTACCTGAGTGGAACCCACAGCTCCAATTTCTCAGGGCATTCTCGCGACTCCTACTATTACCAATAGATCGACAAATGCAATTTTCTTTGATCACAATAGTTAGCATTTGATGACAATTATTGAAGGAATTTGGTGAATATAACAACTTAGTACGTAATTAGCGCTATTGTGCTTCTACCTCGAAGGTAATCTGAGGGCTTCAGTACTCGTTCAATACAACTGGAAATCTCCATGAGTGGAACCCACACTTCGAAATACTCATGGTATTCTCGCGACGGCTTCTGTTCCCAGAAGATAGACAAAATCAAGATATAATTGTTGCTTTAGTGAGCGACAACGTATGAATTCAGTGAATATATCAACTCCAACGTAGTACGTTTACGTAATTAGTGCTATTGGATCTCCGCCTCGAAGGTGAAAAAATCCAAGATAATCTGATAGCTTGAGGGCTTTAAAAGACAACTTGAAATCTACCTGAGTGGAACCCACAGCTCCAATTTCTCAGGGCATTCTCGTGACTCCAGCAATTAGCAATGGATCGACAAATGCAAATTTCTTTCATCACAATAGTTAGCGTTTGATGAAAATTAATGAAGGAATTTGGTGAATATAACAACTTAGTACGTTATTAGCGCTATTGCGCTTCTACCTCGAAGGTAATATGAGGGCTTCAGTACTCGTTCAATGCAACTGGAAATCTCCATGAGTGGAACCCACACTTCGAAATACTCATGGTATTGACACGTACACATGTTTATCTTTCACCGGTAGCCGCTTTCAACATTGGCTGACAAATGTTAAACGTTATCGCTCGGCGCAGGACGCGCCTGCATTGGAAGCTTCTCGGACGTTATCAATGCTTCTATCCGTCGTCTGTGGTCACCGACGCCCATGTAATCTGATTGTATGAGCGACGCGAATTGTCTAGAACTTTCTGGAAGACACGCGGGCATCAGGGATTAATCTGGAACCTTCGATGACTCAGGTATAAAAGCCGACGCGTTTCGCCGCTGATCAGATTTTCGACGATCGCCGCTTGTGTTCGCCGCTATCGTTGTGCTTTGAGTGTAGCTTGCTTTTGTGGGCACAGGTTCGCCCAATAAACAACCAGTTTAGTCATACACAGTTTTGTGACTGTTTTCTCTACCGTCACTACTACGTGACATCTGGTGGAGGTGCTAGTTCGTTCATGCACCGAACGCCCCCGCAAAGCCGCGACCCAAGCCCGAAACCGGAGAACGAGACCAACGTCGCCAAGGACCAGCGAGCTAGCCGTAGGCAGCAAGGACTTGTGCCGGAGTTCGGACTTCTTCCCGAAAAGACCACTGCAATCAAGGCCAAGTCAACGACCAAAATGGCAGCACCAGCGTCCCCCATCCTGCTGCAGCAACCTCGGGAGCCACCGACTTTTCGTGGATCATCGGCTGAAGACCCTGAAACCTGGCTGGAGACATACGAGAGGACCGCGACGTTCAACAAATGGAGCGACGACGACAAGCTGCGCCATGTGTATTTTTCATTAGATGATGCTGCTCGGACCTGGTTTGAGAACAGAGAGACCACCCTGGTGACGTGGGACCTATTTCGTGAGAACTTCATGATGACTTTCACGAATGTCGTGCGAAAAGAAAGGGCCGAAGTTTTATTAGAAACCAGAGTGCAATTGCCGAACGAGAACATCGCAATCTTCACGGAGGAGATGACTCGCCTCTTCCGCCACGCCGACCCCGATATGTCAGAGGAAAAGAAAGTTCGGTTCTTGATGCGGGGCGTCAAAGAGCATCTATTCACTGGATTGATGCGCAACCCGCCCAAGACTGTGGCAGAATTTGTTTCGGAGGCCACAACCATCGAGAAGACCCTTGAAATGCGAGCCAGGCAATACAACCGCCGTGCACTGACAAACTACGCCGAAGCTCAAGCTCTAGGCGCCGACGATCTGCACGAGACGATCAGAGCGGTTGTACGGGAAGAACTACAGAAATTATTCCCAAGATCGCATCCTCAGGTGACTTCAATCGCTGACATAGTTAAAGAAGAGGTTCAGCGATCACTAGAAGTGCCAGAAGTTCCGGTATCGCCTCAACCACAGCCGCAAGCGATGACCTACGCCGCCGTCGCCCGTCGTCAAGGCCCCCCTCCGCGCTCGCGCCAGGGCCCCGTAACGCCGCAGTTCCGTCGTCCACCGCCGCCGCCGCCAGCACGCCCGCCCGTCGCCCAGCGCAGCTCCCAGCGGAAGACGGACATTTGGCGCGCCCCCGACCACCGCCCGCTCTGCTATCACTGCGGGGAAGCCGGCCATGTCTACCGCCGATGCCCATACCGCGAGATGGGCCTACGAGGGTTCGCCGTCAACGCGCCACGTCCACAGCTTGGCGAGCGACCACGTGACATCGCCGACTACCTTGCCGGAGCCCAGTGGCAACCACGACGGCCCTCACGCTCGCCGTCACCAGGCCGCTACATCTCGCCGCATCGCCGCCTGTATGCCGGCCCAACCCGGGGCCGATCTCCCAGCCCATACCCGGGAAACTAAAAGCAGCAACCGATGGAGGTGCGGTTGCTGTACGACGCAATGCCGAAGATCCTCCGCCGCCGACGACGACGACTGATTCGCGAATCATCACGACGAGATATCAGCACGCCGCCTAGCAACAGCCTTGACAGCACATCGCCGCCGAACGAAGACCTTCCGACGCGACGTAGCAGCAGCAGAGCAAGCCGACGCAGCCGTGATCCGACGCCACGAATTAACCGCAACGCCAGACGCCGGTCTACCGATCTAGACGTGCTCATCGATGGTCATAACGTCACCGCTCTCGTCGACACTGGCGCCGACTATTCAGTTTTCAGTGGCGCGTTCGCCGCCAAGTTAAAGAAGGTGCAGACGGCCTGGCAAGGACCCGATATACGGACAGCGGGAGGTCACCTAATAACGCCGGCTGGAATCTGCACAGCGCGAGTCACGGTTAACAACCGCACTTACCCGGCGAGCTTCGTAATCCTGCAGCACTGCTCCAGGGACGTCATCCTAGGCATGGACTTTCTACACCAACATGGTGCAGTCATCGACTTAAGGTCCAAGTCGATAACGCTTTCAACACACAAAGCGATACCGCCGGATACATGCATCAGTTACCATGCCTTGAATGTGCTTGAAGAACAAGTCACCGTTCCGCCTCACTCCAGCGTAATGATTTCCGTCGGTACGGAAGTGCCTGCAGACATGGAGGGCATCATCGAGGGCGATCATCACTTACTGCTGTACCGTGAAATTTGCGTCGCTAGAGGCATAGCTGAGCTACGTGCAGGGAAAGCAACGGTGATGCTCACGAACTTCAGCCCCGAATACAAGCACATTAACAAAGGCACCACGGTTGCCTACATCGACGAAATAGTACAAGCCAGCAGTGCTTTCGCCTTCACGGATTCCAGTGCACCCGCAACGACGACTATAATACCTGAAGCAACTTTCAACGTTAATCAGAACCTTCCCAGGCATAAGAAAGAACAACTAAAAGCTCTGCTCCTGCAATACAAGGATTGCTTCTCGTCGTCGTCAAAAGTTCGACAAACCCCTGTAGCCAAGCACCGAATCATAACCGACGAAAATGTCCGCCCACTGCGTCAGAGCCCGTACCGAGTTTCGGCACGCGAACGCGAGGCCATAAGGCAACAAGTCGACGAAATGCTACGCGACGACATCATCCAGCCGTCCAAGAGTCCGTGGGCGTCCCCCGTGGTGTTAGTGAAGAAGAAGGATGGAACCCTACGTTTCTGCGTCGATTATCGTCGCCTCAACAAGGTCACGAAGAAGGACGTATACCCCCTTCCACGGATTGACGACGCCTTGGATCGACTATACAACGCAAAGTATTTTTCGTCGATGGACCTCAAAACCGGCTACTGGCAAATCGAAGTCGACGAGAGGGACCGGGAGAAGACGGCCTTTATAACACCAGACGGACTGTTCGAGTTCAAGGTCATGCCGTTTGGACTTTGCTCGGCACCTGCGACTTTCCAACGCGTCATGGATACAGTACTGGCAGGCTTGAAGTGGCAGACTTGCCTCGTCTATTTGGACGACGTCGTTGTGTTTGCCTCAAGCTTCGAAGAACACCTGCGGCGCCTTGAAACAGTTCTTCAAGCAATCAAAACCTCCGGACTCACGTTAAAGCCAGAAAAGTGCCGCTTCGCATATGAGGAGCTCTTGTTTTTGGGCCACGTCATCAACAAGTCTGGAGTGCGCCCCGACCCTCAGAAAACTGCGGCCATCTCCAACTTTCCTCTGCCCGCTGACAAGAAGGCAGTGCGTAGATTTCTGGGACTGTGCGCCTATTACAGGCGCTTCGTCAAGGATTTTTCACGGATCGCCGAGCCACTGACGTACCTCACGAAGGCCGACGTCGAGTTCAAGTGGGAGATGCCGCAAATCGAAGCATTTGAAGAACTGAAGCGACGCCTACAATCGCCGCCCATCCTTGCGCATTTCGACGAAAATGCCGATACCGAAGTCCACACCGACGCAAGCGGCGTAGGACTCGGCGCCGTGCTTGTGCAGAGGACTGATGGACTAGAAAGGGTTGTAAGTTACGCTAGCCGGTCGCTATCGAAGGCGGAAGCAAATTATTCCACAACAGAAAAGGAGTGCCTCGCCATCATCTGGGCTACATCAAAGTTTCGCCCCTACCTCTATGGCAGGCCCTTTAAAGTTGTGAGCGACCACCACGCCTTGTGTTGGCTAGCTAACTTGAAGGATCCTTCAGGTCGCCTCGCACGATGGAGTCTGAGACTTCAAGCATTCGACATCACCGTCGTTTACAAGTCCGGCCGAAAGCACTCTGACGCCGACTGCTTGTCTCGCGCCCCCGTCGAACCGCCGCCACAGGATGACCAGGATGACGACACTTTCTTGGGACCCATCAGTGCCGACGAATTCGCCGAACAACAGCGAGCCGACCCGGAACTAAGGAACCTTGTAGATTACCTGGAAGGCAAGACCGTCACTGTGCCGAAGGTGTTCAGGCGAGGATTGGCGTCGTTTTTCTTGCAAAACGACATTCTCCTAAAGAAGAACTTCTCGCCTCTCCGAGCCAACTACCTCCTCGTGGTACCCTCAGCATTGCGTCCAGAGGTTCTGCAAGCTCTCCATGACGACCCAACGGCTGGACACCTCGGTTTTTCCCGCACGCTCGCAAGGATACAAGAAAAATACTACTGGCCTCGCCTCTCTGCCGACGTCGCCCATTACGTAAGGACATGCCGAGACACTGTCAGCGACGCAAAACACCGCCGACAAGGCCAGCCGGACTTCTACAGCCGATCGAGCCACCTCGCCGACCGTTCCAGCAGATTGGGATGGACTTACTGGGGCCTTTTCCGACGTCGACGTCCGGGAATAAATGGATCGTCGTAGCTACGGACTACCTCACCCGCTACGCCGAAACAAAAGCCTTGCCCAAAGGCAGTGCTGCCGAGGTAGCCCGATTCTTCGTTGAGAACATCCTCCTGCGTCACGGTGCCCCAGAAGTCCTCATCACCGACAGAGGTACTGCCTTTACGGCAGAACTAACTCAAGCCATCCTGCGATACAGCCACACAAGCCATCGCCGGACCACCGCCTACCACCCGCAGACGAATGGCCTCACCGAGCGCCTAAATAAGACCATCGCCGACATGCTGGCAATGTACGTCGACGTCGAACACAAGACGTGGGATGCCATCCTTCCGTACGTGACCTTCGCATACAGCACGGCCGTGCAAGAAACGACGCACATGGCGCCGTTCAACCTGGTCTACGGAAGGAACCCGGCAACGACGCTTGACGCCATGCTACCGGACGTCACCGACGAAGAAAATCTCGACGTTGCCACCTATTTGCAGCGTGCCGAAGAAGGTCGACAGCTCGCCCGCCTGCGCATCAAGAACCAGCAGAGGACCGACAGCCGACACTACAACCTTCGACGACGCTACGTCGAGTACCAGCCCGGTGACCGTGTTTGGGTCTGGACTCCGATACGCCGACGAGGACTTAGCGAGAAGCTGTTACGTCGCTATTTCGGACCATATAAGATCACCCGACGTATTGGCGCACTGGACTATGAGGTCGTGCCAGACGGCATTTCGCAATCACAGCGGCGCCGGGCACGACCTGAAGTCATCCACGTGGTGCGTCTTAAGCCTTTCTACGCCCGCTGACAAACTTAGGTACTTTGTTACTTTGTTATTGTTTTTTGTTATTTTGTTTATTACGCATGGTTTTGTTTTCGCTTTCGTGTTTGTTTGTAGCATCGGGACGATGCTTTTTAAGGGGAGGGTATTGACACGTACACATGTTTATCTTTCACCGGTAGCCGCTTTCAACATTGGCTGACAAATGTTAAACGTTATCGCTCGGCGCAGGACGCGCCTGCATTGGAAGCTTCTCGGACGTTATCAATACCCGTCGTCTGTGGTCACCGACGCCCATGTAATCTGATTGTATGAGCGACGCGAATTGTCTAGAACTTTCTGGAAGACACGCGGGCATCAGGGATTAATCTGGAACCTTCGATGACTCAGGTATAAAAGCCGACGCGTTTCGCCGCTGATCAGATTTTCGACGATCGCCGACTGTGTTCGCCGCTATCGTTGTGCTTTGAGTGTAGCTTGCTTTTGTGGGCACAGGTTCGCCCAATAAACAACCAGTTTCGTCATACACAGTTTTGTGACTGTTTTCTCTACCGTCACTACTACGTGACGGTAGAGAAAACAGTTCAACCAGCCAGATGCGGCCGATTCAACATAAAGGAAGCGCTGTCTGAGGCAGGGCAAAACATAAATGGCCGCTTGATGAAATAATGCGGTAAAATGAAATCTGTTCAAACAAACCTCCATTGCATTTATCATGCTAGGACGGAAATGGTACGAGAACAGCATCACGGGTGGCCGCGGATCAGACCAGCACTCATGTAGTACGGCCGGCAGAAGACTATCGTCTTTCGACGACATTTGCAGCGAAGCACGCAGATACGCGGCAATTTTTGCGACAGCAATTACTGGAACACTAGAGGTGTGTTCGCGTGGTCGCCGTTGTTGTGGGTTCCCTATCGACGGCGCATGCGCCGCACACACGTACGGAGGGTTAGACGTTCTCCAGAGACGCGGACCCAGTTCGGCTTCAAAAACGAAGAAACGAAGTGGACGCACCGTCAACGCCACACTAGCGTAGCCAGGACAGCCTTCTGCTGCTGGCAGCGTAGTGCGCGCCGGCGGTTTCTCTTTGGTCTCTGACTTGTCTCGAGCACCGTCGAGGTGCGAAGCCTACAACGCCACAGGCCACATTCACCGCTGGTAACTGCCAGGCTGCTGTAACTTCTACCCAGCAAGAGTTTCCTTGCGTGCTGCGTCACGACAACATGTCTCACCCGCGTATATAGTATAGTTAGAACACCGGTTTGTCCGAGGGGTTTAAGCGCAACTCTACAACTTGCTATCGCTGTGAATGCTTCAGTAACTGACAATTTTGTCGCGATGTCAATTATCTGGACAATCCAGCGCATTTCTACCGCAGGTGTCGCCGTCGCCGTGAGGTTTCTTATAAAATCCAAGGGCGATAAAATCGTCGCCGCGCACCGTATGTGCGAGTGAAGGTATGCGAGGTTGAGCCAGCGATCGCAGCACAATCTCGCGCACACATGGGAGGGAAGCAGGAAAGAAACGCGCCGTCTTCGGTCGCGCGCAACGCTCCGGGGGAGGGTAAAGAGGGGGTAATGGTTCTACTCCGGGCGGCCCAGGAGGGCGCGCGCGCCCGCCCGGGCCTAGGGTGCCTCGATGTCAGGCGGCGCAGGGCATCGAGGCACCCTACCCGGGCCTAAAGCTCCCTTGATCTTTAAAGTAGAGACACTATCCTCCGCGCGCGCGCTCTCCTCCTCAATAGGTTACCCGTAAAACGAGCAATCGCAGGGTATTGTGGGGCGCGCCGTCTGCTAGCAGCTTCCGGTTCGACGGACGACGCGACGGCATCGGCGGCCTGCCCGGAGCACATGTTTTGTAGCGTTAGCTTCACTGGCCTAGCCAAGCCCGTTTCGCGCGGCACATCAAGAGCCGTGCTGCGCATGCGCAAGGATCAGTGATGTCGCACGGCTTGCGCACCGGAGCCACCGGAGCCGGCACCTCTCGCGCACTCCGCCGCCGCCGCGCGCGACTCACCGCCGCCGGTCTGCGCATTCCAGAGGAGTGACGTCGTAGCCGTGGTAGACGCACTGGTGCCGGCGCGCGCTCGCTGTGCAGTCGCCGTTTGACACTGCGCTGGAGCCGCTGCGCTTCTGACTGGCGTTTGCCAGTGTGCCATGGAGAAGGAGAGCGCAAATGCTGCTCAAGAGCGCAGAAGAACGGAGAAGCTTGACTCATCGGATCCCGAGGTAGTTGCCTGGCAATTAGCGGTTGAGCGTAGGAGGAATGAACAGAAGAAGGCTATATACATGTGCCACATAATACGTATACCGCGTGTGTGTCATTGGAGCAGCAGTAAGCATGACAATCAAGCTAATCCTTGACAATCTAGACAACCAGGAAAGCTAAGAATAATCAGCTGAACCTTTGCTAACGCTACGTATATCCTGGCATAGCCGAGCTAAGCCACTGCAAATTTTTTTCTACGCGGTTTCAACTGTCACTCGTGCGAAGCTTTCCGTCCGCTTTGTCGACCAGCAATGTCGTACCATTCATGCAGCTGATTTCTAGGTTTCAGTTCACTCTGGGCGCGACGATGACGAGCCAAGAAAGGCAAGGATACGCTTTTATTCATAAACGAACTCTGGTTTTCGTTTCAGCAGCCTTTTACGTTTCTGCCAGGTTCAGCTCTACGACATTAGCCGTTGCTTGGACGCACCGTCACTGACTGCTCTGCCTGCGGGTCAGTCAGACAGGTGAAAAAGTTATCGTTATCCGATAATTTATCAAGCGTATAGAAGCATTACTTAGAAAATCGGGTGCTGAAGCGATGGCCACAGCGGTGCATGCTGTTCTGTGATCGTAGCTAGAAACCGATATCGTCGGTATGACGGCGCAGCTAGCACTGAAAATGATAACTTGGCGCGCTGTCAACGGTATTTTTCGGTAGAAACTCTAGGTTCATATGAAGTGGTACGTAGTCAGACGTTCTCGCTTTTTTTCTCAACAATGGCTGTATTGCCGTCATATCACGGCTGCGCACTCTATCTGTGCTGAAGCAGCTAAGGAGGGCTAGTTGTTTAGGAGTATTATGTATGTATCTCGCTGTGTCCCGCCTAAATTCGCGCCGTAAAACCTCGTTTACACAGCTAATCGCCGCCTGATAAGTGGCGCTGCGCGTTAATTTTCTTTTTGTTCACGGATGGTCTCTGCCTTGTTACAGTTTTGGAAGTGGCAGCCATAACTCGGATGCTCGTGCACAGCTGACTCAGCAAGGGTTGCTGCAAGGCAGTAGTTACATGCGTTCACCTTTAACGATTGAATTTGAGCAGCCAACAGCTTAACAGCCGACGATGGTTTTGCTAGGCACCTGTAACCGGGTAATCTTCGCGTGGGACAAAACCGGATTGCAAGCGCAAGTGGCTCAGTCAGCTAAGGCGTTGCGCTGCTGAGCACGAGCTCGCGGGATCGAATCCCGGCCGCTGAGCCGCATTTCGATGGAGGCGAAATGCGAAAACGCCCGTGTGCTTGCGTTGTAGTGCATGTTAAAGAACCCCAGGTGGTCAAAATTAATCCGGAGCCCTCCACTACGGCGTGCCTCATAATCAGAACTGGTTTTGGCACGTAAAACCCCAGAAAGAAGAACGGACTGCAAGCGCATCAATGGAATTCAACGGCGAAGCGGTGGCGGCGGCTGCGCTGACTCGAACCGGAAGCAGCTAGCAGACGGCGCATTCCCCAATCCCTCGCTATTTTACGGGTCACCAATTCTCCTCGGATTTCTCCCCTCCCCGGGCCGGCTGCGGTGCGCACGGCACGCTGAACCCTCCAGTGGCTCGCTGCCACTCGCGGCAGCCGCCTTAAAATCAATGCGCGCGCTTGTTTATTTGGCCCTTTAAAGCACTATAAGGGAATTTATTCCTTGTGAAATGGTCGTGACAAAAGTACGCTTCCGATAGAACAACGTGACAAAAATTTGTTTTTGTAGACGCTTCGATAAAAAAAGTTGCAGTGGCTTAGCTCGGCTATGCCAGGATATACGTAGCGTTAGCAAAGGTTCAGCTGATTATTCTTAGCTTTCCTGGTTGTCTCCTACGCTCAACCGCTAATTGCCAGGCAACTACTTCGGGATCCGATGAGTCAAGCTTCTCCGTTCTTCTGCGCTGTTGAGCAGCATTTGCGCTCTCCTTCTCCATGGCTATACCACACTGGCGAACGCCAGTCAGAAGCGCCGCGGCTCCACCGCAGTGTCAGACGATGACTGCACAGCGAGCGCGCGCTGGCGCCAGTGCGTCTACCACGGCTACGACGTCACTCCTCTGGAATGCGCAGACCGGCGGCGGTGAGTCGCGCGCGGCGGCGGCGGAGTGCGCGAGAGGTGCCGGCTCCGGTGGCTCCGGTGCGCAAGCCGTGTGACATCACTGATTCTTGCGCATGCGCAGCACGGCTCTTGGTGTGCCACGCGAAACGGGCTTGGCTAGGCCATTGTAGCTAACGCTACAAAACAAGCGGAAGCGCTCCGAAAAAAATGAGTACCAAGCAGTGAGCGGCTGAGTGGTTTGCCTTTCCGTCGCCACTTGCGCTGTTCGTAACACGTAGGTGTATTGAGCGCACATAATGTAAGCAGCATAGAATATACAAGAGAATTTGTCTCATAATCGTGGCTCTTTAAAAGCTCAAAGACGGTAACTAAGAAGAGATGCGATAGTTTATTTAAAGCGAATTCGGCGAATTGAGTGGGCCAGAAGCCTTTGTACCAGTGCCACTGTCAAAATATGTGCTGTGTTTGCGAAAGAGACAATATAGAACTGAACGCACGCGCCTATATTCCATCACGATGAAACGACGAGAAATTTATTACATCACCTCCGGGACTACCCTATGTCTAAAAAAAGGCTGATTGCTCAGACGGAAACTTTTAAGACTATGGCAATTGATAATTAACAAACAGCATTTAAGATGTAAAGTTTATCCGAGTTCAGTGAGATTATGAAAAGCGCGTGGCTTGTACTTTGGGACCATCTGCGAATAATACATGCCAGATACGAAACTGCGCTTTCTTGCGTACGGCTATTTACTTCACGACGGCTGCCAAGCTATTGAGCGGTTGTTAATTGACTTATCTTTACTTTCGCTTAATCAACTCACGTTCATAAGCTTATACGCAGGAAAGAGGATAATTGTTTGGTTTAAGTCAACAAAATAATTCTTATTCGCGCTTTTTCACACGATGAAAATCGCTACCAGTATTTCATAACTGATGGCACTGAACTACAGAATGATCTAGGCGGCGCCGAAGGTTGCGGACCGGGCCGGCAGGTGGTTCGAAAAAAAGTACCACGTTAGCTACGAAGTGTTTCTCCTCGGCGCGCACCCACCCGCACACACACAGACACAAACACGCGCATGCGTAGACACATACGAACACACGCGCACACATACACACACATGTACACTCAGACAAACACACACATACATGCACACACGTACACACATACACACACAAGCACACATATACAGGCGCGCGCACACACACAATTACAGAATAGGAGTTACAGGCTGTTATGCCTGGTGGTCCCTCGGGTCAAAGGGGGCCTCATCGACAGACGCGACGCTATCAAGTGCTCTTCACACTTGTCGTTTGTCGTGGCCGAGGAGTGTCATTCAGTCACCTGGGACTGATGGATGCGCAATTAGTCCCCAGACTGCAATGGGTCATCGGCCTGGTGCGTGGCTGAAACGGCAACGTTGCTTTTGGTGTGTTCGTGAAGCACGAGCGCCCGCCCGAACTACGATGAGGTCCGGCGCCGCCTGTGACGCGCCAACCTGGAGCCTCTACCGCGACAACAGCCACCGCCCACCCTGGAAATGGTGGCTTCCGCGAACTGACCGCCACGGAGAAGCGACTGATTCTTGCAAGGGTCCAGCGTCAAGCATTCCCGAGGGAACCACATCAACGAACGGTTCCCAAGGTGTCAACCGTTGCCGGTGTGCGAGGGCGATCAGGCGGCATTGGAGGCGGAGCCCGGGGCATTGGAGGCGGGACGGGGACACATAATGGGCGGGATATGGCGAACTGGTCGAAGATTGTCATTGGCTAAAGAAGAACTAAAGTTTATTCCCTCGTCGAGTGAAAGAGGGAAATGAAAGGGATAAAACAGCGGGACTTGAGTGTTGTGAGGATGCTCGGAGATGTAAACGCTAGAACATACACATATGTTAGCATGTAGACGGCTCCAATATCATGGAGCCCTTCTTGTAAAATACCACATGTAAATTTTGTGAAGAAGAAGACGCGCCACCGTCCAGCGGCATCGCCAACGCTCGGCCAGCTCTGATCGCGCTTTTGGACGCCGGTGTCTTTGGAGATGGTACTCCACGCTGCCTCGACGTTCTTGGAACTCGCAGCGTCCTTGAAGGACACCGCCAATAAACCTCGTCTCAGTTGGTGGAGGTTGCTCCCCGCCGCTTGCACCCTGTATCTTCGAACCCGAACGCTTCCGCCCATCATGAAGGACAACACAGACCCGCCGGCGCCTGCGCCTCAGCCCGTCATCTGCACCGGGGTTCCTCGGCAACGTGATCCGAAGGTCTTCAGCGGTACAGATGAAACAGACGTGAAGGACTGGTTTACGTCGTATGAACGGGTGAGCGTGTATAAGAAGTGGGACGACGTCGCGAAGTTGACCAACGTCGTATATTATCTTACTGGCGTTGCCCAACTCTGGTTCTATAACCACGAAGTCGACATCCCGACATGGTCAACTTTCAAGACATCTTTCACTCAAGTGTTTGGTCGACCTGCTGTGCGCAAACTACGCGCTGAACAGCGCTTGCCAGTCCGTGCACAGCAGACTGGTGAAAATTTCACTAGCTATATTGTAGAAGCCGTCGACCTTTGTAAATGTGTCAACGCCCGAAGCTGATAAAGTTCAGCACATCCTCAAAGGCATCGATGGCGGTGCATTCCAGATCCCTGTGGTCAGAAATCCACGTATGCCCCAGGGTCTCTTGTATGGCTGGCTGTTCCTTGCCAAACTCCAGGCCTTTCCTCAAAACTCGTTCCAAAGTACGAAGGGCCTTACCGCGTGTTGGAGCGAACGTCCCCGGTGAATTTTCTCATCGAGCCACTTTATCCATTTGACGACATGCGCCGGCGTGGACGTGACCTCGTCCACGTGGCGCATCTCAAGCCCTACCATGACCCTCTGCCAACAACCTCTTAGGTCGCCAGGATGGCTCTTTTTCCGCGGGGGCGATTGTGAAGAAGAAGACGCGCCTCCGTCCAGCGGCATCGCCAACGCTCGGCCCGCTCTGCTCGCGCTGTTGGTCGCTGGTGTCTTTGGAGACAGTGCTCCTCGCTGCCTCGCCGTTCTTGGAACTCGTAGCGTCCTTGAAGGACACCGCCAATAAGCCTCTTCTCAATTTATATATAAAACCGTTTTATGATCTCACTGAACTTCTCCTTCTCCCGGCACCTGGCATGGCATCCTCCATGGAACCTTCGTGGCCACTCGGACCTCGGAATTCCCAACAAGGCATTGACTTATAAATTACATACACTTGAAAACTAACGCACGCGCAAAACACAAAATAGCTTTGTCACGGCACGAACAGTCAACAAAAAGTTCAGCGACTCACCTAAAAGAAAGAAAAACTATATGCACAGTTATAGGTGCTCTGCATTGAACTGAACAAAGAGTCCGGCTATGCAAAGTGCATTAAAATCTCCATTAGACTTCAGCTACCAATATCATGAAAGCTGAAACAATCACCTCGCAAAGAACGACGTGCTTAGATGTGGCGAAATCCTTTGTCCCGATGTTAAGGAACCACTGGTTCTGGCGCACGACATTCCGTTCTCCGCAGGGGATAGAAAATAATGCTAGCCCTTTCTCTGATCTGCTGCTGCATTTAAACGTGCAGCAACAAGGTATTTCCACGGAGAACGAAGCCCCGATTCCTACGGAAAGACAGAAAAACTTAGAAAACGCACGTTCGGAGTCGCAGGGCGACCACCGCTTGACAAACGCATGGCGGGCGAGAGGAACTAAAAGCGCACGAACGCAAGTTTCCGCCGTATTTGTGACGTCAGGGTCACCTAACAGGGTCGTATCGCGCGCCGCAGTCATTCAACGTGGCGGATGCTCTGGCTCCGCGAAAGAGGGAGAGAAAAATAGGAGGTTAACAGCGCCGGCGAGGGTGTCGCGGCGTAGATCAAAGAGCGCCGCTACTTTCCAACATCGAGGGACTTTACCCGGGCCGCTGTATCTTGAAAGTCATCTGCTTCGGGGACACAGACCACCGTGCGCTGTGTTTTAGCGGTTTAGTTCGCGTTGATGCGAGACGCAGCACGAAGGTCAATTTGCTCGCTGATGTAGCCGCGCTTCCTCACTCCAGCGTTTTCACAGCGAGTTCCCGCGCGTGCGCGCGTGACACCATGGTTGTTCATTTAGCTAGTACGACTAGGTTTGCAAGTTTATACGTCCAATAAAGCTACAATCCCTACTTTGTATAGCTGTCCACTAATTTGTTATCGCAATCGAGGCTTTGCCTTTCGGGCGAAACTGTGACAGTAAAATTAATTTATTTATTTACTTAGTATTTAATGAAGCAGACGCGCCTCGTGTTTCCGATAGCAGCTCGGAGACGACGACGACGACGACCCGTGCTGTGATATGCATGAGAGCTCGGGCTGTTCACTGCTCCTGCTCACATATAATTAAACATCATTACAATACATATATATATATATATATATATATGTATATTCTAAAGGTGTTTGGAAGAGCTCGCAGCAGCGCAACGTCGACGCGCAGGGCAGTCACATCTTCCCAGCACGAGAGCCGTTGCTGAGCGAGAGCGCTCGACAGACTAGCGTTTAGAGCCAGTAGTGCTGAATCCACCAGCGTTTCTCTTCTTCGCTACAATCACCCCCGGGAGCAATAAGGGAGCCGTCCGGCGACCTAACAGCTCGTCACGATAAGAGGGTCTAAGTAACGCTTTAGACGGTCGACATGGACAATGTCTCGTCCACGGCGGCGCATGTACGTATGAAGATGGCTAACTGGTTATATTACGTAGTTCACAGGTGATGCGCGTTCGAGAACATGACAAGGGCCTTCATACTTCGGGGCCAGTTTTTATGAGAGGCCAGGGGCAGTGAAAGGGACTGAGAGCCACACGAGCGCTCCCGTATCGAAGGTGACCGTGGAAGTGGCGTCACCGCGAGTGCTCCTCTGGCGCTCTTGATCATCGGAAGTAAAGGCCCGTCCTAGGTCGCGCAATTCTTCAGCATGCCTGACCGTGGCAGAAATAGGCACACACTCGGATGCATCCGGCCGGTACGGTAGAATGGTGTCGATGGTGTGCGAAGGGTATCGACCATACAGTAATAAATAGGGTGAAAATCCAGTGGTGCTCTGTGTAGCGGTATTATACGCGTAGGTCACGAAGGGCAGAATGGTATCCCAGTTCGTGTGGTCGGAGGTGACGTATATTGAAAGCATGTCGCCGAGTGTACGGTTGAAGCGTTCTGTGAGGCCATTCGTTTGAGGGTTGTACGCCGTAGTCGTACGATGAACAACGTGGCACTCCATGAGAATCGTTCCAACTACTTCCGACAGGAAGACGCGTCCGCGATCGCTGAGCAGTTCTTGAGTTATATATATATATATATATATATATATATTATAACGAACAAGAAGCGCCGGTCAGCGTGGCGCACCTCCAGCGTGTGAAATTGAACAAAGACGAAGTGCCGGTCAGTCAGGCATGGAAAGGTTCGGCTTCGAAGTTCCAGCGTTGATGGCATCGTACCCAGCACTCTCCACCAAATGTCAAGGTGTTTATTGACAGGGTACGTAAGAAGGGAGAGGTCGAACTCCGTTCGGCAGTTATAGAACCCTGCGAGCAGTCAGAAGCGGCCCCGTGCGTAAAGCGCTGGTGATGCGTTGACTGACCGGCATTTCTTCTCTGTTCGATATCATACGCTGCAGATGCGCCGGGCTAACCGGTGCTTCTTCTTCATTACAATATATCTCTATATAGTTTGACGTAGAGACGGCATAAATTCAAGTGAGCAAAGTATAAAAAATTCGGAAAGATGTAAAAAACGCAAGCGGAATCGCCAACACCCAAATAATCAGCCTAAGCGATTCCTGTCAGCCTTGCGACGCGCGTAATAAAACTACTTAAATGAGTAATTTCGGGTAAACTCTTTTTCGTCATTAGTGGACTTTTACAGGTTACGGGATCGAGCGCTGGTTTAATAGATGCAGTGGAAGGAATTCCAGGCGTAGTTTCCTTCTGTGGAATTTGAGGAATGGATTGTTATTAGGTTTTAGTAGTTCAGTTAGTCGGTCAAAAGTCGTAAATGTCTCCCGCGCAGACCGCAGACAGTCTGTATGTGACTTCATCCAGAGCTGTTTATGTTACAGTGAGTATATAGGGCTTCCAGGAAAATCATACATATTGGAACACGTGTCTAAATCGTCTCATTACGTCGTTTCTTTCATTATACATATAGGCAAATTGTGAACAATTGCGGAGCCAACGCAAGTGATACCTGAAAGTAAGCTAACCGCAGCAAAATTAAACTTCGTACAATACTCACTCACTGTATGAGCGCACTATGTTCTTATACCGCAGGACACGTCGACTGACCGCGCACACGCCGCTCGGTGTTCGTGAATCCGTTATGCAACCGACCCGGTGTTTACATGAAACGCACGCAACCAGTTGCTTATATTGATTGAGTGTTTAATTGTTTCGTTACAGTACAGTGTAACAGGCGGCGGAAGGAAACACCGTTGAAATGAAGGCATGAGGAATCCTTCGCCCCCTTTGTCAACAATGACCGCACCCGAAAGGCAGCACAATATCACAGCCGTGTTTTTAAAAGTGATAGATTGTTTAAAAAAATATCAAGCAATGAAAGAAATCGGAACACATAACTTATACATAGCTTATACAAGAAAGAAAGCAGCTGTCATTTCCAGGAATTCTGAACAATCCCGTTCGGAACTCCACGGCAATGCACAAGCGTAACTGAATGGGCAATATATTTTAAAAAAGGATATTTCTACATATCGGCCTAGGATTAAAAAGTTTCAACTGACTACAACGAGAGGGTAGTTGCCTCTAACGACATATGCATTTATGGCACTCAGTCGGAAGATTGGTGGTGCGTTAAAGCAGTGTTTTGGTCAGAGATGGGCGGTAAGCATGGAGGAAAGAAAAAAAGTTAAGAGAGAGCATTACGTCGCGCAGCCAGCCTTGGCAGGTGAACGCTCCGTGAAGCCAGTCCGTTTGCTCAGTGGTGGCCCAACACGTGACCTATTGTGTCGAGATCACGGAGAATCGAGATTTACCGAGACGTTTGGTGCCCGGTAGTTTTTAATAGATGCGCGCGCGGCTGGCAGCTGCTCAGGGGGCTCGGCTACTCTGTCTGTATCTCTAGTCACATTTTTCTCTGAATGCCGGTTCCACTTAGGTCGTTTCCTGCAAGGCATACTTTTCGGCACATTGAGCGAGTTGTGAGGAGTTCACAATCCAACGTCAGCGCATTTACGCTACAGGTATACTTCAGCCGAAGTAAACAGACTGTTGTGAGCGATAATGAGCGATATGTATCCGTCACACTTTGGACCGAGGCATTGCCCGCGTGTATTTTGCCCTGTTATGCGAGCATTATTGATTCGCACTGTCGCTGGATCATTGGCAATTCTCATTTGCCACATATCTAAATGAAGAAGGATGGCTGCACAAAATAGAGTACCTTCTTTCGCACCTGCCGCACCAACATTTCGCTGTTGGTGCTCCGATTCTTTTTTCCGTTTTCTGCAAATGTGAAGGCGAGTTGCATTTGCTACGTACGGGCTGCTTATCTGCTGTTAGATTTCTTTTTTAGATCTTTAAACACGACGCCCGGGCCTTTAAGGTTACGATAAAAAAAAAACAAGGTGCAGGGGAGCACCGACATCAGATCTTACACTTTTTAGCTGAGGTTTTGCTTGCCTCGAGACCGACCTGCGCTGAATAAACTTTTTTTTTCTCCCTCTCAGTCGGTGGCGTACTTGTGCAATGTGTACAGTGCGCAGTCGTGATCAGGAAAGCCACCTCAGGCTGCATACACGATGTTTGTGGGTGTATAAGAACGCTTTCTGCTAAAGTCGTGCTTAGAAGCCCAACACCATATAGCCGCTAAGCAACCACAGTGGGTAAAACTTAACATGTATTGGCGAACGAAAGAGAAAGGTGCACTCCAACTCTTAAACTAAACTTTGCTTTACCCCTCACAAGAGAACTGACCAGTTTACAAAACCGTTTTTAGCCTCCCTTTATAGTGAAGGATATGCGTGCTAGCTTCTGAAATGACAACAGACATTACTATGCAATTTACTGTAACACGAGCCGCAGCACGCAGTCACCGAAAAAGCAGTCAGTGCAGCAGTGAAGCAATGCTGCGCACCTTTCGGAGAGGCCTGCAACATTTGCCTTCTTCAACTTCCGACTCGCTTGAAAGGCTTTCTCTCTGATGCTGCTCGCCGAACGGACACGCGTAGCGCAACACCGCGATTAGACGCCACAATCCAGAAACTTGAGCGTAGCGTTAAGCGAAAAAGCAAATTCGTTGCTTTTCGGGTGCAAACGTGTGTCTGATCTATGTAAGGTCGGTGTTCATTTCATTAAATCAACAGTTGTCCATACCACTTCGTGTTGTCTCTTTCATCGTCCCGTCTGTTTTTTTTTTTTTTTATTGCGATAGCAATTATATGGACACTCAAAAGCAGATTTCTGCCGTCGGCGTCGCCGTCGCCGTCGGCGTCGCCGTCGCCGTCGCCGTCGCCGTCGCCGTCGCCGTGAGGTTCCGTATGACGTCATTTGGAGATGAAATCGTCGCCGCGCGCCGAACGCTGTATGTGCGAGTGAAAGGGCGCGAGGGGCGCGTCTTTCACGGGGAGTGAACGCACGGCGGAGAACAAACGCGCGTTCTGCGCCGTGCTCGCTTAAGGGCTGCAGAAGTAGGCGTCTCTTTTCTCCTTTACAATCACCATATATGTAGAGCAAACGCGCCTTCTTCGGACGCGCGAGAGGCCGTGGGGGAGGGGGAGGGAAGGGAGGCGACGTTTAGCTGCGGCACCAAGTGCCTATTTATATCAGAGGCTCCAGCAACAGTCACCAACGCCGCACGCATTTTGAGCTAACGCGGGCAAAACGCCGATGGCGTCGACAACAGTTCTGCGTGTTGTTGCTACCAAAGCCGCTCACCTTACTTCGTATGACATTGCTGTGTTGCTATCGCATTCATTGCTTCGCCCTTAGGGCGAAACTGTGACATATTTGCGCTAACTTCTCAAATCATGAATCACCAACTGGCCTACACCCACACTCTTCTAAGATTCAAATGGTTTAGAATAGGTATCGAAAAAAAAAAACCGGGAGTCCTACAACCTACCGCGTGCTCTGACGTGTCCTCCATGCTAAGAAGTTTTCACCACGACTTGGGCTACCACACTTGGCTTCAATCGTGTTGCGCGATGCTCCCTCCTTTCTATGGCGGTAAGAAACACGACAGGAGCAAATCGTTTTGCACCCTCCCGGCAGAGGGCACATTGACTTGAAGAAGCTCCAAATTTAAACCGTAAAGCGTTTATTACAGCTGGCGTTGGAACGGTAATGGTAGAGGGAGTGTTATGCAGTCTGTTTGCAAGCGCAGGCTTTTGAGAGACAACCCGGATGGAGAGAGAGTGGTTGTGCGTGGTGCACGTCTTGAGCGTGCGTGTGCATGCCCTGTATGCGCGTGTGTATGTTGTGGGCATGCGTGTGCGTCCATATTTACATGCGCGCGAGTTCGTGGATGCGTGTTTTGAGAATTCTCGGCGTGAGTACATGGGTGCATTGCGTGCGCGTGTACGTGCGTGTTAGTGCATGTGTGCGTGCGCTTGCATGCTTGTGGTGCATACGTGGGTGCGTGTGAATGTGTACGTGTGCGAACGTATGTGTTCGTGTTTCAGCATGCATGCGTGCGGACAAATCTGTGCGTGTTTGTGTGCGCACGGATGCATCTGCATGCGTATTGTATGTGTGTGTGTGAGTATACGTGCGAGTGAGAGAAGAGTGTGTGTGTGTGAGTGCGGGGGCCAGAGAGTGTGTATGTGTGCATGCGAGGGAGAAAGAGAGTGTGTGTATGAGTCTGCGTGTGTGTGCGTGAGGAGAGGGAGAGAGTGAGTGTGCACGTGCGAGGGGAGAGAGAGTGTGTGTGTGTATGTGTGCGTGCGAGGGAGAAAGAGTGTGTGTGTGAGTCTGCGAGGGAGAGAGTCTGCGTGTGTGTGTATGAGGAAGAGAGAGAGAGTGAGTGTGCACGTGTGAGGGGAGAGAGAGAGTGTGTGTGTGTGTATGTATGCGTGCGAGGGAGAGAGAGTGTGTGTGTGTATGCGAGGGGAGAGAGCGCGTGATACGTGCGAAGGAGAGGGAGAGTGTGTGTGCGAGGGTAAAAGAGAGTGGGTGTGTGTGCCCGTACTTGCGTATCGGTGCATGCGTATTGTGTGTGTGAGAGTGCGTTTGTGTATGTGTGCATTTCCTTCCTTACACGCAGACATCCGACTACTTCGTCATCACGCAATCGACAAGGGGCACAGTTTCCTCTACCAGTGGATACCGGGCCACTGCGGAATTTCGGGAAATCACAGGGGGGATGACGCTGACCGATCGGCCCATGATAGTGCCCATATTATATCGATACCACTGTCGAGAACAGATGCAGCCACATATCTTCGCTTCCTCGCACGCGAGCTTACGCAGAGTCTGTGGAACGCCAGTGATTTCACCAATGCACGTCTCCACAGATTGGATCCACGTCTGCAACTCCGTCTTCCACGAGGGTTACCACGAGCGGAAGCAATACTTCTGTGCCGTCTGTCGCTCGGCATGGCATTCACGAACGCCTATTCCTTCCGCATTGGAATGGCCGACAGCCCTGCTCGCGACAACTGTGGCTGCAAGGAGATGATCAAGCACCTCCTTTGTGACTGTCTCCGTTTCAATGGGGCAAAAAAAAGTGCTCGCGACTGCGCTCGAAAAAACTGGACGATCTCCCACTCACAGAGGAAAAAGTCTAGGGCACTGGTCCAGACGGGTTTAGGCACTCAAGGCCTTAGGGGCTGTGCTGAAGTTATTAAGGGCTTGTGATTTGTGCGAGCGACTCTTGAACGTTGTAGCGCGTAGCATCGCGTTATTGCGTGAATTTTTTTCACTAATTTTTTTATTGCTTCCTCTATCACATTTTATTCCCTTTAACCATTTCCCCCTCACAGGGTAGCCAGCCCGGTACTTACACTGGTTAATCTCCTTGCCTTTTCTTCCCTTTCTGTCTCCCTCGAGCAGCCCCCAACAAAGTTCATTGTAACTAATATCATTTCTGATTTTGATTCTCTCTCTCTCTTCCGTACACCCACTCTCAGAGATAAATTGTATATAGAGTTAATTAAAACCCATATTTAAATCCACGAGACAACAACAAACGACACTGCCCTTAAGCCATTATATCTTTTAGAAAGCGTGGCCAAAATTCATCTCGCGACGACCCACCTCAATCGCAAGACTCCCGCTCTCGCTATAAAACCCGGAAGAACGTTAAATCTCAAGTCCTCAAGGCCGGACGCATGCCCCAATTACCCAAGAACAATATTAAGATCATCGTCAGACCTAAAGGGGCTGTCACAAAAGAGCGCGTAATCCAAGCGCGCATCGCGTGTCACGCAAGCCAGCGCAAGAACACGCCGGGCCCCGCGGCAACTTCAACAGAGGGGGAGAGCGCATACGCCTCAAACAACAACGCTAACAACGGCGCCGAAACGTCCTGGAAGAGACTCGACGAAGCGACGTTAATCAGAGAGAGAGAGAGAGAGAGCACACGCGCGCGCGCGCTGAGACCCTTCTCACACGGCGAGTCGACACGACATTACTACCTCGTGAGCATACAACAACAGGATGAGTCATCACCCCCTCGAGAATGCTCCGACAGCGGCGCGTAGAGTACATACGGATTACAAGAGTGGCCACTCGAGCCTAAAAGCGGCCGAGCTACGCAGCTTCATGCCGCCGCTAGAGGGCAATACAACACTCCCTGTCTCCAAGGGAACGCGCGTACTACTTATCTATTGTAGTAACTTTTCTATAGTGCACTAGACGTCTACTTGTCTATGTGGCTGTAGACGTTAGACGTTATAAACGGGATCAGCCGGCCGTGAGCGGTGGATGATAAGACTAGTATAAAGAATAACGCATCACTACAAAATACGCCATGGTGGATCAGGCAAGGCGACGCTACAAAATAGATGTGGCGATAACGCCTGCGTGGTCTTGCTGGGTTTCGCCTGCCAGAACGTGTCTGTCTGCTTGGCTGCTGCTTCGTAAGAAGGCTTCATTACGTTCTTTTTTCCCTCATTACTTTGCAAATTGCTTATGTATTTGTCACTTCAGCGAAAGTTAACATTTGTCGCATTGTGCTGTTCGCGCAGAGAGCTCTTGTGTTCTTCACTTCGCGCATGATGTTCGTGGATTGCTTCACATTATGTAAGAAACAGCAATTTGGAATGCTGCGCAGCGTTTGCGAGAAAAAAAATCGTTTCTGGGCGCGAGAAAGTGAGTCGGCACACGCGGTATACGTAGTCTGAATTTTATGAACGTGTGTTGCATTGTGTGAAAGAATGCAGTTATGCTTAGGATCGTTATTCGTGGCGTGCGCAGATTGCTTGAAGCCTTTGTTACGAGCGCAATTAGAGAGAACTTGCGAATTGAGAAGAATGTTTGTAAGCTGTGGCTACGACGTATTCTGAATAAACACTCCTGCTCAGTGGCGCATACATGGCAACGAAGGTTGCTTTTTTTTAGCGGCGACAAATTGGACGTGACGCGTTTCGCGATAGGGCGATCTGAAGTGCGTAGGTGAAAATTTGTGCGAAGGCGGGAGAGAAGACATACCAATACTTTTTTTCAGGTCATGCCGACCATAGTCAAGTACTACGGGAATTACTGCTGTGTTGCGAGGTGCAGTAACAACGGCAGGACAGGGAGAGAGCGTGGTTGGCTGACAATGGAGTGAGCAACCTTCATTCCTTGTTTGCTAGGAGCCCGAAACTACCACTTAATAAGAAAGGTTAGGCTTCAAAGGGCGAGCGTTGTTTTCCTCTTTAATGCAAATGCCATCTTCTGCAGTTTTACTGTTCTGTGGCTTTTCATAATATCGCTGTTATTCCTTTGTGAAATTTATTCTCAACATGTGGCAGCTGTATTGGCATGTCTCTCATTGTGCAGTGTACCCATCTTTTTGTGCTTGCGTTCATCGAACGTTGCGAAAAAAAAAAGTGTACATGTGCTACTGAGAATGACTGAAAAATAAAGTTTCGTCTCTTCCACACTTGTCATATTTATTTAAAGTGCCTGCATAAACACACAGTGGCATCGTGTGCTTGCTGCTCTGGCGGTATAGCTTACACGAAGCTACTCGATGCATGCAAGCAACGCGTTAAAAAAATCAAAATATAGCCGTAATATAGCCTCCGGGACGAGCACTCGCACGGAGCAATCTTGGAGGCCGTGTACATTTTCTAATCGCCAGAAAATAGCCTTCGAGATAGTTTTTCTGCGGTCCCAAACTCAGAGTCTGCGTAGATTCCACACACCAGCCAGGTGCGCTGCGAACCAAATCGGCCGCAGGGGCCTATGGAAGTGTCCTCTCTTATCCTTGTATGTTACTCTATGAGCGGCGGTCGAAGGTACGAGAAAAGACTCGAAGCTTCCCAAGCTTTGGCCATGCTACGAGATCATGACACAGATAGGAAAGTTCGAGAACGCCTGTGGAAGCTATATAACCGCCGTGCGAGAATCAGAGGCTGGAATTCAGGTATTCAAGAGTTCAGTTCGCACCGGTGAAGTGATGTAACGTGAAGACCGAGCGTCTGCGGAAGAAGGGGATTCCCCGGCAAGCTAGTCGACGAGTTCATCGAGCGTCTGCATTTCCGGAAGAAGTTCCTTCTTCGAGATTTGCCCCGAGCCACGCCGAGATCGTCTGACAAGACCAGCACGGTGAATACGATTGGGCACTTAGTGTACCCTTTTCATTTTGTACTTTACGTGTTGGACTCTTAGTGCTTGTCGTGAATACCGTGTGTTTGTTAATACCCATCTGATTGTATTGTGTTGTGTCTAGCCTAAGTGTGCAAGTGTGTGCTGTAACTGCCTTGTGTGAAGAATATATTTTGTTGTGTTTTGACAACTCTGGGCTCTGACTCGGTCTTTGGACAGCAACCGGCGTTCGCTGGCGCACCAGAGGGCCCATTCTTAATTGCCCTTGCTTTCGTGGGATTATTTTCGGAAGCTGATAAGTCGGCTTTGAAATTTGGTCCGGCGTCTGCGCCTCGTTCACGGGGTCTGTGACAATATTTCTGGCGTCCGCGACAGGCCCTTTCTCGGCGCAAATTGTGTGTCCATAGTAGGGAGAAAGAGCCTAGGGTCGTTACAATTAGTAGGGAGAAAGAGCCTAGTTACAATTTAGAACTTATTCTATTAGCAGCATGCAACTTGTTGCGCTTAGTTTGAGTAACAACTTTACGCACCTTCACCCAGCAAGTCAATCCGTGATAGGCCTACTAGCCATTAAATCGACAATTGAATTCGGAATCAGCGGCTTATAATGAATCAATCATTACACATGTTAGTTGAGAGAAAGCGATAACCGCAATCACTTCTTCTAGCTTACAAACTTCACGCATTATCACGAATCGAGCCGAATTTGTGCTAAATTAGAGCCGTCGCTTCGATGGGCGCCGCCATGTGTTGATGAAAGCTTTTGGGGAAGTTTTTGGGGCTCCGCTAAATCGATCAAATAGTGTGCCCGACGCAAAACCTAAACACACTTTCCGCCTTGCGCATGCGCAGTGGCTTCGACGCTATTCTTTGGGGCACCAATACGTTTGAGGCCCATATTCTAAAACTAATAATTGCTGGGGTTTACGTGCTAAATCCACGATATGATTGGGAGGCATAACGCAGCGGGGGACTCTGGATTAATTTTGGCCAGCTCAGGTTCTTGTAACGTGCACCTAAGTACACGAGTGTTCCTGAATTTCGCCTTGATCGAAATGCGACCGCCGCGGCGGGAATCAAACCCACGTCCTCGAGCACGACACCTCACAAGTTAAGCTAACCTGTGGGGGAAGTTCATGTGACGTGGTACACTGATGTCATCGTGGCAAAAATGTTTCGATATTAGCAGAATGAGTATCTGCATCCATGATGTTACGGGCAAACCATCTAGAAGTAAAAGCACCAGAACCCCTTTGGCTCGAGGTCTTGCTGCCATTCTTTTTATACGTTCTCGCATACTTGGCACATTCCCCAGTTGGATTTCCTCTCTGGGGAGGATCCGATCTTATACGGTCAACCTATCGAAATGAATCTCGAATCTAAGCACGAAGAAAATTTCTCTAGCAGGAAAGGAAAATGGCAGTAAAGCTTCGCGCCAGAAACGTGGAGTAGGTCGAAAGCTGTGCCCGGCGCGATACTTCATCCGGAAGACATGGCCGTGAAACACTGGAGCGTGTCTTCCACCCGTGCTTCCCTTCTTTCATATCGGCGCCACGATCGCCCGACACGGCCCTGTCCCTATGTTACTGCTCTCCCTTCTGAACATAGCCATGTTTTCACAGTATACTGTGAAATCCCACTACTCCCAAGTTCATCCCGATGCCCGGGGATTCGGTGCCGAACGGTCAAGCAGGGAATAAGTCTAGGTGCATAAAAGATCCAAGCCACCGGCTCAGACAACGGCGCAGAGCGGGAGGATTAGCGGGGGGGGGGGGGGGGGGGGTCATTTCACGCACGCACGCACGCACAGCCACGCGCCGGCTCAAGCAGCTATAACACAGCCTTCGAGAATTGCTTCTACCCGATCAGAGCCACCTCTGGAGCGTGGATTAGGGCGCCCTTATAGCCCAAACACAGCCAAGTCGCAGATTTTCAGTAGCCCAAATACCAGCCCTAGCCAACTCGTCCAAGTCGACCCCAAAAACTTTTTCCCGTAGCCCAATTTGGCTATATATAGCCAAACCTGGCAACACTGGGCACAGCATCGGTCTCATCTGGAGCGTCTCACCCCCACAGAAACGGGCCGGCACATTCTAGCTAAACTTGGCATCGCCTACCACGTCAACATGGAGACAAATACCCAATTCTACGCGAGTACAGACTTGGCTACATACCGACCCTATCCCCAAAAACATGCACCCGGACTACAACAAAGAACGTCGGAAGGCAAGGGCTGCCTCCCTCATTAACGCCTATGGTGACACCAGGGGCATCACCTTCGTCGACCGCAGCTGAATATCAAGATGGGCACCGCTTCGCCGCGGCTACCCACAGTAGGCGGCTCGCTCAAACATGCCGCCAGCATCGTAACCCAAAACGCCGAGATGGCCGAGGAAGTGGCCATCGCCCTGGCCACCCTTGATCCGGACTGCCACACCATCGTGAGCGATTCCCGCACGGCAATCAGCAATTACACCAAAGGTCGTATTTGAAAACAAGCGCTACACATCCTAAACCAAGCCCCTCACTCACTTGAAAAGCAATCATTCTCGTCTGGTTCCAGCGCACGCTGGCGACGTACATCCGCACTTCACCACCTCAACGAGGTCGCCTCACTCCGTAGCACGAGGCCTTGCCGAGACAGCGCAGGTGCACCCGCGGAAACGCGATCGCCTCACCAGCTACAACAGCCTTACGAAATCATTCTATCTCAACAGAAGAACCTTTCCCATCCCTAATCAAACTCAACAGAGCACAGGCGACCACCTTCGCCTGTTACAGAGAAACACGTGCCCCTCACTAACACGTTACCACAGGATCTACCCGGACACCTACCCTAGTAACATTTGCAAGATCATTAAGGACTCAGGCAGCATCACTTCCCCACATGCTATGGGAATGTAAGACCAATATTCCGACGAATAATACCGTGAAGCTCTCGTCGAGATGGCACGCCGCCCTGCGCAGCTCCACCTCGACGACCAACTCTGGGCTACCCCGCAAGCCTGCGAGGCGGCGCAGAGGCAAGACCTCGATGTCCCCACGTGGGAGGCCTAGGCCCAGCCAAATAAACTGCCTGGTTTAAATAAAAGTTTGTTCCTCCTCCTTTAGAAAGCGAAACCCACGCACAAAAAAGAAGAAAAAACTTACGTAAAATCTCTGAATGATGCGTAAGCATTTCGTAGTAACGACGTGGTGTTGAGTGCTCACACTCAACACGGCTGGTAATCCTAGAACTGTTCAGTGGCTGCGGTGATCTGGAGGCATTACTGTAAATGTGACAGCGCTGCGGCGACAAATGGCGGCGACACGAACTGCTGACGAAGGCGGTGCAACGTGAACTGATGAGGCAAGCAAACTACTGCAGGTGGCGGCGCCGGGGTGCGCTGATGACGTTCCGATCCGAAGCCACGGCCTGTTCCACAGTTATGCCTTACTAAATGTTTGCCTAGTGCGTGCCTGATTTCAGAGGTCACGTGGTCACAGAGACGCGCTTATGCTACTCGCTCACCCGTTCGTCGTCGTCTTCTTTCACAGCTGGCGAAAACATTGCTGCGGGCTGTATCTTGAAAGTGACCGTCTTACGCGACGGACGGCGGACGGCTGGACCGGTAATGAGGCAGCGGATACCCTCGCCAAAACCGCCCACCATCCTGAAGTGCCGCTCACACGAGCAGTCGCTTCCTCAGATTTTTCAAGGCAGCGCCTGAAAAAACTGCTCACAATCGTCCACCCGGATGCCAGAGTGGCAAATGGCAACGGTCCCAGGCCACTTCCAGAGTGTGGCCTTACCAGGAGGGAACGCGCAACGTTGCTTCGACTGCGCCGGGCTGTGTCTGGATGGCGGCGCGGCTGCACGCCAAGGGACGCTCCACATCACCGGCCTGCGAACGTTGTGGCGACCCCGAGACCCTCGAGCACCTTCTCTGTGCTTGCCCAGCGCTGGCACAGAACCGCTCAAGGGTCATCACTGCCTACAGACAACAGGGTCTACCTGCTGCGACAATCAGCGACCTCCTGTACCCGTCGCCTCCCCACCTCCGAGCTCTCCACAGCCTTTTGGAGTTTGTGGAACTGAACGGAATCTCCGCCCATCGCTAAGCGCTCGTCCCTAGTACGCCACCGCCTCCATCACCAGCCTCCTCCATGATCGGATGAGACTCTTGCTGCTTCTTCTTCTCTTCCCTTCCTTTCAACATCTTTATCTCCTTTTTCCCCTTCCCTGACGCTGCGCCGTGCTCCCATTGGGCAGCAGAAATAAGCATCACTTTCTTCTTCAATAAAATCACTACTACTACTACGGCTGGAAGCAAGGACAGTTTTAACGCGATAGCGTTTAGGGCCCCGTGTAGCGGAAAATCCGGCGTCGGCGTCGGCACTGGTGCCGCGCCCGAGAAAATTATCCCCAACCAAGTTTTGGTATTCCCCGCCATTCTATTTTTATTGTTGCTCATACCTTGTCTAGCATTCTTGGCAAAGCTATTCCTCGGATTTTGAGAGTGCAATCCACAAACAAATGTCATGAAAACAAAACACCCACAGCGCATGCCTTTTATGTTAAATCTTCTCAGACTGCGTGTTAAAAGGAGCAACAGTGATTCTCGCCCCTGTTAAGTGTGGTGTACCGCAAGGCAGCGTCTTGTCGCCGCTGCTCTTTAACAGCGTAGTTGCTGGACTTCCAAGCCGATTGCCTCAGGAACCTGACTTTACAATATGGATAACATCTATGCTGATGCATTGCACTGTGGATCAGCGGTCCTTCGCACCACGGTCCACGTCTTCGCGGAATCTTGCAGAGAGCTCTGAATGCGACTTCAGAGTATATGGAGGAAGTTGGTCTGCAGATTTCACCAGCGAAGTCAGCCGCAATTGCGTATCATCCAAGGCAACGGGCTCGTCGAAGCATGAGCCGGCTGTACCTCGGAGAGACAACCAGTACAATGGGTACAACACCACCGCTATCTGGGCGTAATAATCGATGATCACCTCTCTTGGCGCACTGCCATTACCTCTGTGCGGTGCAAATACCGGTCGCTGCTCAAGCATGTGCCGCCTTGACTGCTAGGGGCGCTGGCTGCGACCCGACAGCACTTCAGGTATACGAATCATCTGACCTCTCTGGCATGATGTATGCCTTGCCAGTGTTGAAACGTGTCGCCAAATGTGATGTCTCAATTGGAACGAGACCATCGTGTTGCCCTCCGAGTCATGCTTGGCTTACCTCGTGAGGTGCAATCTGTTCCATTACTCACAGAAGCGCACCAGTTGCCCTGAGCTTGCAAGCAGACCCAGAGAGCGCTGCACCATATCGAGCGTTTGCACCGAGCATCAGACGGCCAAGCACTGATTAATCGACTGATTCAGCGCCCGTTCTCTCGGATGGAGAAAAGGGCGGCATTGTTTGCGGACATTACTCGCAGTTCGGGAGACACTACTTCATTCACAACTCCGAAGAAGCGCAACAAATGTTCCTTCCCCATTTATCTGTCAATTCCCGAAATACACAAAAAGTCTAGCCAGCCTGTATCGGCACTATTTCAATTGGCCCAGTCCCACCTATTTGAAAAATTTGGAGGTTATATTAAAGTATTTACGGACGCATCTGTACACAGCGACGCCTAAGGCGCTTCTGCAGCTTTCTTCTGCCCTTCGACTGGCATCAGACCGGGTGTTTAAAATACTACATCCAACATCATCAACAACTGCAGAACTGGCAGCGATTGATGTTGCTTTGAAGTATGTACACGAAGAGTTAAAAAGCTTTGAAGGTTGTCATTCTTACAGACTCCCGTGCTGCCCTAAGCAGACTGAGAAAAGATGCCAATACCCCAATTTTATGCAGTATCGAAGAAACCTCCGGCAAAATAACTTTCCTATGGAGTGTCCCTCATTGCCCAGTGCATAGAGTTTCTCACTATATTACCTAGAGGGAAAACTGGCGCTGCTAACGCTGTGGTATCCATGGGAATGTCGGTATATTGAGACTTCGGATTGGCATCGTTCTTGGAGAGCCAGAACGCCTTGAAGACACGCCTGGCTAGCACCGTTCCGTCTGTCACAACTATTCATTTGCTGCTAAAACAGCACGTATGAAGCTATTTTAGCTTTATTACTACACGAAAACATGTTTTTGTTTAATTTTGAGGACTTAACTATTGGATGCACAATTATATGAAACGTAAAAAGTATCAGCTGGCCGCTAAGTTGGAGGGCAGACGACAAGATTATCGCTCGCTATGGAACAACTTGTCGTCTGTTCTTGCTTTTCTTCGCTTAATCCTGCATTGTAGGTGAGTAACGTTATTGAGATATAATATGGTTGAATGAAAGCCTTTTATGTAAATTTTACTTTAAAAACGCACTATTTGTGTAGCCTTATCCACGTTTTAGACGCAGCCTCGTTAAACACCAGCCAACACAAGCCTCGCAGACACATGTCCCGTCATTCCCATGAGGGCACGGTTCCCTTTAAGAACTCGCATAGACGGTGGCGCCTGTTTACCCTCTAGGTGTTATAGTGAGAAACTCTATGACCCAGTGGATACCCTCGCACGTGGGCATCTCTAGAAATGAAGAGGCTGATCGCCTCGCTTCAAGTTGCGCCACCACGAATATGACTGCCCTGATATTTCCTGCATGTTGAAAACGCTCGTCTTCTGATACACTGACACCTCCTAAAGCAGCACCCAGACCGGCGTGTTGCAGACGGATCGTTCCCTCCTCGTGTTCGTGGTCGATGCTTGCCACGTCGTGCTAGAGCATTGCTATATAAGTTAAGAGTTGGGTCTGTGTTGATGCGCGAACGCCTATACCGACAAGGACGTGTGGACAGCCCGTCGTGTACGTTTTGTGGCTCCTGTGAGACACTTGCAACATGTCGTTTTTAGAGGAATATGGACTTCTTGGACTGCAATTTGCGACCCTTGACGATTGCCTATTTCCAAGGAGGTGCGCTTCCCGACGTGACCAGGCTCATCGAGCCCCGCTAACTTTTCTGAAGGACACTGACTTGGCCTCCCATTTATAGACATTGTTTGTATTTTCTTTTGTTCTGTCTCTGTCTCCATCAGTTCTTCATTTTCTCTTTTCTTCCTCATGTTTTCATTTCTTCCATTCCCTCCTCCTGAAAGAGTAGGCAGGCGTAGTGCCCCTCTCGGTGACAGTTGTCAGCTTGCTCCCTCCCTATTATTTCGTGTCCTTGTGTTATATGTGTAAAAACAAAATAATAATAATCTCAGACTGAAATATGAAAAGTGCGAAACAAATACGGAAACCTGAAAATGATGTAAATGATGTTTGCCAGTAACCATTACGGTTGCATAAGCTGCAGTCGTCGGCAACCATGAGTAGCAAGCAGTCAGGGATCTTTGAATGCCATCGCGTTCTACTGTTAAAGGCGAAGCTTAAGCGTACTCCCAATTTTTCTCGTTGGGTAACCAGAGAAATACTCACGCATTTAAACAAGTAATAAGAAATAACAATGCATTCGAATGAGAATGTCAAGTAATTCAATGAATGTCCCTTCAGCGCGCAGGCTTCGCCTTCACCCTCCTTGGCGTATGCTAAAGTGACTGTCAATTTTTTGTTTCGCACTTTAAATATTTAGTTTGAGAATATTTAACATAACAGGCATGCGCTGCTGGTGTTTTGTTTCATGATGTTTGTTTGTAGGCTGTCATACTCTAATATCAGAGGAATAAGTTTTTAAATAATGCAAGACAAAGTCTGAGCAACATTTGTGGTAAAACATTACTGGTAGCTTTAGCTTGAAAGCGGTAGTCCTACGCAAAGGACGGACGCACAGATTTCGCGTCGGGCAACCATGGAAATTCTTGTGGCGTCAGGATCGCGGCCTCAGATTCGTCTTGTTGGTACAACACCATCGGGACTGGCCTAGCTGTTCACCTTCGTTATCTTCCTTCCCTCGGGCAGCGCGTTGTCTTGATTCCAGCGATGTGTTAAATCTGCACCATGATTGGGTCGTGCATCGCTCCTGGGACCAAGCAAGCTTTCGGCGGCACACGTTCACTTGTACATTGACATTAAAACTCTAAACTGCTTGCCTTCGTAACAACAACGTGAATAAAAATTCGAAGTGCACTGGCCGCAAGGAACATGATCGCGGAGCCATGCCATTGATGACAATATCGCAAAAGGCTGGGCGCGGTCAGGTCTACCTTACAGACGTTCTTTTCTGCGTCAGGTAGCTTTCAAAGGGTTCATTTGCAAAATATTTGTTCGCGTTGCTCTTTACAGAAGCATGTTTAATAAAAATTGCTTCGCTCAGCTAGATAATCTCGAGGACTGGCTTCAAACTACCCATTTCCTTTAGCTACCTAACATCAATTATAGTAAAAGTTAAAGGGGCCCTGAACCACTTTTCATCGAAGCGGAGAAAGACATTTGAAATGAAAATAGGCTATTTCAGAAATACTTTGCCGCAAAAAGTACTTCAATGCGTTCAGCAGAAGCGGAGTTATTGATAATCAAACACGGCCTCCGCTGTACTCCCCTTCCTTCCTCAATGCCTTGCACTGCGAAGACTATGGCGGAGTGGGCCACAACGCTCCGTCTTCGAAATGTCACTGTGGCACCCAGTTCAAGTTTCATTTTGGATGTTAAAGTAGACGCCACGAGTTACGATTTTGGTGCCTACGACAGCGCTACACGTAAGCCAAACGCGGTTGTCCTCAACGAGCCGCAGTGCGCTTAGCCAGTGGACTCGTGGCGGCACCCGGCCGCGCTGGCGGCGGTGTAGCCGACCGCTGCGACCAATAGCAACCGCGTATTGGAACTTGCTTTATTACGTAATAAAGCACACAGAAGAGAGTGAGGATCCTGGCTTCCGCTGAAATGAATTGAAACGAGAGAGTCCGAGAGAAAGGTGACTTCGCACTCCGCTTGCGAGCTCCACGCACCGCGTATGACAGCAAAACTTCACTGAGATGTTCACAGCAGCGTATGCTACCCGCGGACTATGTTATTTCACCAAGCCCGAGGGGTGGTTCAGGGCCGCTTTAATTACCGCAGCTTCGTTTACTGCGCAAATAACTGCTGAACTTACTCCGTATGAAGCGGTTACCAATTTGAACACTCGAATAATGAAAGTGATGTCACTAAGATTTATATGGGTTTTAATATATCTGGTGCAGCTACAAACAGCCGGCTAGCTGATGGAGCGGTAGGCTTCTTATATCCTACTAAGACGCCTTGTACAATGCATTGCACATTGCTTTGAAATTTTTCGAAAATCACTCGGAAGTTATTGGGCGTTGCCAGCGCGTGGCGTCATTTTGTCTGATACTGTCTGCGCCGATATGAGGAAGGGCTTGCGTGATGTGTCATAGAGAAGGTAAGATAAGTGATCTTACGCACGTATGTGCGGGCTGTTTTCAGACTCCGCGCTGTATTATACGAATGAGAAGTTGTCTTCGTGCACTGCGCATTCGCGATGTATTTAGCTGCAGTTTGTCTATATTTGTTGATGAAAGAAAGCTCGTAGATTGGGGTTTAGTTTCCGGCAAGGGCATAACGCAGCCAGTAAGTGTGAAGTAGGGCGCTTTTCATCTGCTGATGCAGAAGACGACGCGCAGTCTGATCTGATCGGCTAGAGCCCAGCGAGCCAAGTGCAGCACATTACGTCATGGCCTCTGCCCGGCACTACTATCGTCTACACGAGTCCTGCACGAATTGTAAGTAAATAGAAATATTCCTAATTTTACCTGTACCGCGAGAGTGCAAAACGATTTGCTCCTGTCGTGTGACTCGCCGTCCATTCCTGACTAGAACACTGCTTTAACGCACCACCAATGTTCCGACGAAGTGTCATAAATGCATACGTTGTTAGAAGGGGCTACCCTTTCGGTGTAGTAAGTTGAATCTTGTTGATACCTCGGTCGATATTTTAAATATATATATATATTATAACAAATTTTGACCATTCAGTTACGTTTGTGCATTCCCGTGAAGTATCACAGAAGGTGTCCAGAATTCCTGGGTTTGCGGAGCAGGCGTATAGAATATGTACTTTACCAGTTTTGGAGTATGTTAGCCCTTTGTCGGATCCGTTTTGTGGTGTGCATATTAATTCAATTAAAAAAACCTATCCGTCGCGGCAAGGTATGTCCTGGGGAATAGGCCGCTTTGTAAGTGTAGCAGCAAGGAAAAAAAATGTCTCAGTTTCCACCCGAAAGGCGAAGCATCAATTGCGATTGCAAATTAGCAGAGAGCTACACGGAGTAAGGATAGTAGTTTTATCAGCTGTACAAACTATATTTTAGTTATATATGATTGTGTATGTATGATGTATTGTGCGCGCTATCACTCGCACATACATCATACGGCACGCGGCGACGATTTCATCACCGTTGACATCAATACGGAACCTCACGGCGGCGGCGACTGTGACGCCGACGGCAGAAATCCGCTTTCAGTGTCCATATTGTTGCTATTGATCCCCCCGATAGTGCTCCGATCCGGCTATGTTCCACAGAGCATATTCGCCTCCCTCCCTTGCCGTTACCTACATAGGTGTTTCACACGTTCCGCCCATTCCAGACGGCGACTACATCGTGTCCCCTAATCCGGATGTCCTGCTCACGCATAACGTCGCGTTTCCTCACACCGTCATTACCATTACGGACAACACGTCCTGTCTTCCGCAAGTGAACTTAGGATTTTGTGCACAAGTTCTACCACGTGGCATATCACTTGCGCAAATCACGCTGGCCCGAGACTACCAAATTTGACTTTAACTTCTGACAGTTTCTCGTGTGCAACTCTTGCTTCGCCTCCTACCCCTTGATACTTGAATGCCTTAATGAAAATAATTGCTCCAGAACTTCCGCCCCAGCATGCTCATGACCTACATTGCCTGCTTGCCTCGTACCGGGACATATTAGACCTTGGAGACAGTCCTCTAGGGCAAGCATCTGTTGTCAAGCACCGAATTAACACCGGCGATAAGAGCCCGATTCATCGGCGACCCTACTGCGACTCGCCTACTGAGTGACACGTCATCCAACAGGAAGTCGATAAGATGCTCTCTCGTAACATCATCAAACCTTCTTGCAGCCCATGGGCATCCCCTGTTGTACTAGTTAAATAAAGGACAACAGTTGGCGACCTTGCGTGGATTATCGGCATAAACAAGGTAACAAAGAAGGACATCTATCCGCTATCACGCATTGACGATGCCCTGGATTGCCTCCATGGACCACAATATTTTCCGTCCATACACCTTCGCTCCAGGTACTGGCAAATTGTCGTTGGCGACATGGACCGTGAGAAGACGGCTTTATTACTCCCGACGGCCTTTATCAGTTCAAAGTGAGGCTTTTTGGGTTATGTAATGCCCCGGCCCAATTTGAAGGAATGATGGAAGCCCTCTTACACGGTTTCAAGCGGTCCATCTGCCTCTGCTACCTGGACGATGTGATCGTTTTTTCTCCGACTTTTGCGACGCACCTCGAACGCCTATCAACGGCCCTATCTGCGCCAAGGACTTCGCAGCTGCTTGGGCCTCTGCTCCTACTTCCGTCGGTTTGTCCTTAATTTTGCGGACGTTGCACGCCCTGTTACTCAGCTCCTCAAGAAAGACGCTGCCTTCATTTGGACCCCTGAGCAAGCTGGTGCTTTTACCGAGTCGATCCGGCGATACGGCCGGCAATTCACAGTCATCACTGATCACCACGCTCTGTGTTGGCTTTCGTCCCTGAAAGACCCTTCTGGGTGCCTTGGCCGCTGAGCTCTTCGCCTTCAAGAATATTATTACTCAATTGTATACAAGACCCTTCTAACTTCATCGCTAGTTATAGAAGGAGCCTCTGTATCCTGTTCATCACTATGAAAGTAACTTGGCTGCTCTGGGCACTGTTAAGGTCAGTATATAATTTTCCGCTGCTTTACTACGTAATCGAAATTGCTGATTCTATTACCCTGCTTATCTTTCAATACGTACATCTTCCCTTGTCCTATACCAAGTTTTCTTCTCACTGATTTAATGCCGCATCCATACTTTACTGATTCCTCAATCTTTTCCACGTTATAATTTCGTATACCATTTACTTTCTTCTTGTTGATCAGTTTTGACAGTTCAGCGAATTCTATCTGATCTCTTGAGTTTGACACTTGCATGCTTTGCATTTTCTTTATTACGTCGTCTTTGTTACTTGGGCGAGCTTACCTATTGGTTGCCTTGGTGTCTTACCTCCCACTTCAATTGCTGCTTCTGAGATCAGCCTAGTTACGGTTTCATTCATTACCTCTATGTTGTCTTCACCTTCCTGTTCTAAAGCTGCATATTTGTTTGCGAGCACCAGCCTGAATTGGTCTGCTTACCCTTACTGCGTCTAGGTTGGCCTGTTTCTTTTTGAATAATTTTCATCTTTCTTTCTTCTTCAAATTGAGACAAATCCTAACCTCACTAACCCATGCTAACTGCATTTTACCCTACCTTACACTTCTACATCCTGCACTATGCTGGGATCGGCAGGAGTATGAAATCTATTTAATTCCTTATTAGAAGGGGCTTGCAAGACACGAGCAGGGGAAAAGCTGGTGGAGAAGATGGAATAACAGTCGATTTAATCAAAGATGGAGGAGATATGCTTGAAAAGATTGCGGCCCTTTATACGCAATGCCTCACGACTTCAAGTGTACCAGAAAGCTGGTAGAACGCCAACATTACACTATCCATAGGAAGGTAGACGTTAAAAAATTGAAAACTTATGGACCCATTAGCTTGCTTTAGTATTGTATAAATATTCACCAAGATATTTTCCATAGAATCATGAGGGCAACGCTTGACTTCAGTCAACCAAAAGAACAGGCTGGCTTCAGAAAGATATTCTACGATGGATCATATCCATGTCATCAAACTAGGTAATAGAGAAATC